>NW_022196914.1:52801861-52836944 GCF_008632895.1 Mastomys coucha
AAAAAAAAAAAAAAACATGGAGTCCAGTTTGCACTGGCTGAACTCCTAACCATAGGCCAGCCCTGGAGTACGGCTGATAGACACAAATTAGTTTTGAAGAAAACTAACTTCTCCTCGCAGCACTGTCAGTTGGTTAAGGGTGGAATTTGTCCCCACTCCTGTGCCGGGATCTTGTTTGTCTTGAACTTGTGTAGCTCTTGTACATGCTGTCAGTCACTGAGCTCTCGTGTGCATCTGCCCTATCCTGTCTGCAAACCCTCCATTGTCTCCTGGAAGTCACCCACCACCTCTGGCTCTACAGTCTTTTTCTCCCTTTTCTGTGTAGATCACTGAACCTTGAGGGAAGGAGCATGTGTGATATAGACATCACATTTAGGGCTGAGAATTCCAAAGTCTCTTTTTTCCCCATGGTGACCAGTTGTAGGTTTCTGTGTTAATTGTCATCAACTACACAAAGTAACTTCTCTGATGAGAGTTGAGCATCTGTGGGTATAATAATGGGTTATTGAGAGTCATTTTATTGCTGTTATTTAGCAGAATGATAGTAGGTTTTCCCCTAGGGCCCATGACCTATCTAGCCTCAGGTTCTTAGCCTTGCTGACATGTCAGGTATGGGTTGCATCACAAGGAGTGATCTTTAGGAAAGCTGCAGTAGTTGGTTACTCCCATAACATTCATGCCAGTATTGAACCAGTGTGTCCTGCAGGCAGCTTACTGTTACTGTAGCTCACTGAGTTCAAGGTAGGTGAGGCTGATGGGTTTTTCTCTTTTATGGTAGCATGTGTATCACCCTCCAGCACTGTGAAGACTAGACAATAGGAGTGCACTAAATGAGTACAGCTAGATTTCTCCATCTTCTATGGCATAAGAATGTAATGTCCTTTTTCACCTGATATATATTTGTTTAATTGTTTATTCAGGGACTAAACTACACAGATGAGTTACAGGACTTGCCAATTTTATTGTCTTTTAAAAAAACTTCAGCTGGTGTTAGGTAGCTGGTTCTTCCTAGATGAAACATGCCCACCTGGAGGACAGAGAAAAGATTTAAAACTCAGGGAGCAAATTCAGTTTATAAGGTACAGGAAGCTCCTCAAGCTTAGGAGTAAAAAGGCCTCCCTAGAGGGCATGTGAGTGGTGGCAGCTGCTGGGGAGAAGAGACTGATGCCTGCCTGCCTGCCTGCCTGCCTGCCTGCCTGCCTGCCTGCACGCCTGCACGCCTGCACGCCTGCACGCCTGCACGCCTGCACAGGGTGCTAGGGATGCAACTTTAGTGTGTTGTCACCTACTAGAGTGAGCTTTTCATAGCTGCCCTTTTGTCAGTCACCCGTTGTTGCGGGAAATATTAAAAATTTTTTATCTATCACCAGCCACTCTTGGGCCCAGTGACCCCACTGCCTCCATGGCTAGCCCCAAGCAGAGACCGCCCATCTTGTAGTTCTCTTGTGGCAGATTCTGCTCACATTCCCAGCCATCCACCCCCTGTGGTCAGCAGTCCCAAATCCCAGTAACCCAGTAAAATCAAAACTCTAGAGGCTTATAATTTATAAGTCAGATTTATACCAGTAAATTCTCACCCCACAGAACATCCACACAATTTGCTCAGCCAATTGATATTGATATAAATTGCCCACCTAGTTAAGACAAACTGTCCTGTAATTATCATCCCTTGTAAGTTATTCCTAGCTACCTGTGACTATTTAAAGCCACACGGAATCTGGATGTCTATCCCTTCCTCCATTTTCCTTCCTTCCCTTCTGTCCTCTCTCTCCTAGTCCACTAAGCTAGACTGGGGAGTTGCTTCTGTGGTTTGTTGCCTGTGCAAGATCTGAAATAGAGGTTTGTTTGTATCCCTACAAAGATACATTATAAGAACTTTTAGAAATTTACTTTAATAGACTTGGAAATACTTGGGCTTCGATGGTTTTAGTGGCATCTGGCAGCTGTCTTTAGCTCATCCTAGGGGAATCAGACCTGGCTTGGGCACTGTGAGAATTGTGTTGATTCTGCCTGCTGCTGCTGCTGCCCACCCTGGGAACAAGGCCTGTACAGTGAGGTGGGGGGAGTGGCCAGTGACACGCATGGAACAGTGCTATCTGCTGAGTACTGTGCTCCATGTGAGGGGTCCTCTGACAGAGGCACCTACACTGAGGTCAAGATGTCAAGGAACAGCCACACAACTGCAGGGAGGGTGGCCCTGGAGCAGTAAACAGACACAGGAGCCTGAGGTAATAATGAAGCCAGGGGAAGGCCGTGTATACCTAGTCCTGCCTTAGAGGATTCTGAGGCAGGGACATCGTCCCAGCTGCTGTGGCAAGTGCACTGAAGGGAAACCAGAGGAAGTCTGGATTTGGGTGAAGGACGAGGAGTCACAAGTTTAATTGGCCAGCATGGTAAAAGTGCAAACGGTTAGCTCTAGCAAGTAAAAGTTAGTTATATCAACACTTTTAGAACAGTTCTTAACACATTTTTCCAAATAGTCCCAACTGTGTCTAGTAATTATCCTTTGAGTGTGAATTTGCTTTTTTACACATCCCCTAAAGAAACATAACAACTTAGTCTGGATAAATGGATGGCCAAGCTTTAGGGTAGCAGTCTTGACACACTCTGGAACCAGAAAATACAAGAAATATCAGCAGCTAAAGCCCAGGCTCTGGAAGTGATGACTTAAACTGGAAACCAGAATTGGTCATTTTCTAAAATGCTTATGTGAACATCACACCCTGTATATTTTCTCTTCTACTTCAATTGTGAATTCTCACAGTGTATGAATATAGATCTCAGTTCTCCCTTCTCATTTCTTTTTTTCCCCTACTAGCCATAAGAACAGACTGCTGTGTGACCAGCTTCATTTAAATTCCCTTCTAATACTTACCATCTTTTTTTTAATTGGATATTTATTTACATTTCAAATGTTATCCCCTTTCCAGGTTTCCCTTTGCAAACTTCCTATCCCATCCCCCCTTACCCTGCTTCTATGAGGGTATTCCCCCACCCACCTATGCACTCCTGCCTCACCACACTAGCATTCCTCTACTCTGGAGCATCAAGACTTCACAGGACCAAGGGCCTCCCCTCCCATTGATAAGGCCCCTTCAACTCCTTTAGTCCTTCCCCTAATTCCTCCATTGGGGACCCTGTGCTCAGTCCAATGGTTGGCTGTGAGCATCTGTATCTGTTTTGGTCAGGATCTGGCAGAACCTCTCAGGAGACAGCTGTATGAGGCTCCTATTAGCAAGCACTTCTTGACATCAGCAATGGTATCTGGGTTTGGCGTCTGCATGTGGGATGGATCCCCAGGTGGGGCAGTGTCTGGATGGCCTTTCCTTCAGCCTCTGTTCCACTCTTTGTCCCTATATTTCCTTTAGAGAGGAGCAGTTCTGGGTTAGAACTTTGGAGGTGTGTGGCCATGCCTAACCTCTGGATATGGTCTCAACAGGTTCTCCCTCCCCTTTGTGGGATGTTTCAGCTAATGTCATCCCCGTGGGGTCCTGGGAGGCTCTTGCTTTCCTGGCATCTGGGACTTTCTGGTTGCTACTCCCAGCTCCCCATGCCCCATTGCTATATACCTCTGTTCAGAAAGTGCATACCATGTGTGTTCTTTTGTGACTAGTTTACCTCTCTCAGGATGATATTCTCCAGATCCATCCATTTCCCTAAGAATTTCATAAATTCATTGTTTTTAATAGCTGAGTAGTACTCCATTGTGTAGATGTACCACATTTTCTGTATCCATTCCTCTGCTGAGGGACATCTGGGTTTTTTCCAGCTTCTGGTTATTATAAATATGGCTGCTGTGAACATAGTGGAGCATGTGTCCTTATTACATGTTAGAGCATCTTCTGGGTATATGCCCTGGAGTGGTATAGTTGGGTCCTCAGGTAGAGTAATACTATGTCCAATTTTCTGAGGAACCACCAAACTGATTTCCAGAATGGTTGTGCCAGCTTGCAATCCCACCAGCAATGGAGGAGTGTTCCTCTTTCTCCACATCCTAGCCAGCATCTGCTGTCACCTGAGTTTTTGATCTTAGCCATTCTGACTGGTGTGAGGTGGAATCTCAGGATTGTTTTGATTTGCATTTCCCTGATGACTAACAAGATGCTTAACATTTCTTTAGGTGCTTCTTAGCCAGTTTCCTCTGTTGAGAATTCTCTGTGTAGCTCTGTTCCCCATTTTTTAATAGGGTTATTTGGTTCTCTGGAGTCTAACTTCTTGAGCTATTTGTATATGTTGGATATTAGCCCTCTATCGGATGTAGGATTGGTAAAGATCTTTTCCTACTCTGTTGGTTACTGTTTTGTCCTATTGACAGTGTCCTTTGCCTTACAGAAGCTTTTCGATTTTATGAGGTACCATTTGTCCATTCTTGATCTTAGAGCATAAGCCATTGGTGTTCTGTTCAGGAAATTTTCCCCTGTGCCCATGTGCTCAAGGCTTTTCCCCACTTTCTCTTCAATTAGATTCAGTGTATCTAGTTTGATGTGGAGGTCCTTGATCCTCTTGGACATGAACTTTGTACAGGGAGATAAGAATGGATCAATTTGCACAATTTTACATGTTGACCCCCCCCCCCAGTTGAACTAGCACCATTTGTTGAAAATGCTGTCTTTTTTCCACTGGATGGTTTTAGTTTCTTTGTCAAAGATTAAGTTACCATATGTAGCCATCCAGTGGCTTATGGTCAAACAGGTTTCACCCTAAAAAGCAGGGCTGGAAATGAAAAGGAGGCAGGGTTGGGGGGAGGGCGGTGAGAGGAGAATGAAGCCAAGTCAAGATTCTAATCAAGGCTCCAAGTGTAATATTCAACACTGCATTTATATAGGGAAAGCCCATAGAACCTATCCTTTGTTTTGCAAAGCAAAATAAGTGGGGCAGTCTAATCTTCTAAGTTCCTGTGAGAACTTGCATGTGTAACCAAGGCAGATGACTCCACCACCGTCGATGAGGTCCATTGTGACAAGCACTCAAGGTCTGTTCACTGCTCAAGGCTGGGAAAGGCAGGCTCAAGGCTGGGAAGGAAGGCTACAACCATGGATGTGTGGGTTCATTTCTGAGTCTTCAATTCTATTTGATTGATCTACCTGCCTGTCACTGTACCAATACTATGCACTTTTTATCACTATTGCTCTATATTACACAGCTTGACGTCAGGGATGGTGATTCCCCCAGATGCTCTTTTATTGTTGACAATAGTTTTGGCTATCCTGGGTTTTTTTGTTGTTCCAAATGAATTTGCAAATTGTTCTTTCTAACTCTTTGAAGAATTGAGTTAAAATTTTGATGGGGATTGCATTGAATCTGTAGATTGCTTTCTGCAAGATGGCCATTTTACTGTATTCATCCTACCAATCCATGAGCATGGGAGATCTTTCCATCTTCTGAGGTCTTCTTTGATTTCTTTCTTCAGAGACTTGAAGTTTTTGTCATCCAGATCTTTCACTTGTTTGGTTAGAGTCACACCAAGATATTTTATATTGTTTGTGACTATTGTGAAGGGTGTTGTTTCCCTAATTTCTTTCTCAACAGTTTATCCTTTGAGTATAGGAAAGCTACTGATTTGTTTGAGTTAATTTTATATCCAGCTACTTTGCTTAAGTTTTTTATCAGTAGTAGGAGTTCTCTGGTGGAATTTTTGGGGTCACTATACTACATATCATCTGCAAATAGTGATATTTTGACTTCCTTTTTAATTTGTATCCTCTTGACCTCCTTTTGTTGTCTAATGCTCTAGCCAGAACTTCAAGTACTATATTTAATAGATAGGGAGAGAGTGGGCAGCCTTGTCTAGTCCCTGATTTTAGTGGGATTTCTTCAAGTTTCTCTCCATTTAGTTTGATGTTGGCTACTGGTTTGCTACATATTTCTTTTACTGTGGTTAGGTATGGGCCTTGAATTCCTGATCTTTCAAAAATTTTTAACATGAAGGGATGTTGAATTTTGTCAAATGCTTTTTCAGCATCTAATGAAATGATCATGTGGTTTAGTTCTTTGAATTTATTTATGTAGTGGATTACATTGATGGATTTCCATATGTTAAACCATCCCTGCACCCCTGGGATGAAGCCTACTTGATCATGATGGGTGATCATTTTAATGTGTTCTTGGATTTGGTTGGCAAGAATTTTATGTAGTATTTTTGCATCAATATTCATAAGGCAAATTGGGGTGAAGTGTTCTTTATTTGTTGGGTCTTTGTGTGGTTTTGATATCAGCGTAACTGTGGCTTCATAGAACGAATTGGGTAGAGTTTCTTCTGTTTCTATTTTGTGGAGTAGTTTGAAGAGTATTGCTAGTAGGTCTTCTTTGAAGGTTTGATAGAATTCAGCACTAAACCCATCTGGTCCTGGGCTTTTTTTGGTTGGGAGATTTTTAATGACTGCTTCTATTTCTTTAGGGGTTTTGGGGCTGTTTAGATGGTTTATCTGATCCTGATTTAACTTTGGTACTGAGTATCTATCTAGAAAATTGTCCATTTCATCCAGATTTCCAGTTGTATTGAGTAAAGGCTTTTGTAGTAGGATCTGATGATTTTTTTAAATTTCTACGGTTTCCGTTGTTATGTCTCCATTTTCATTTCTGATTTTATTAATTTGGATACTGCTTCTGTGCCCTCTGGTTAGTCTGGCTAAGGGTTTATCATGTTGATTTTCTCAAAGAACCAGCTCCTGGTTTTGTTGATTCTTTGTATACTTCTTTTTGTTTCTACTTGGTTGATTTCAGCGCTGAGTTTGATTCTTTCCTGCTGTCTACTCCTCTTGGGTGTATTTGCTTCTTTTTGTTCTAGAGCTTTTAGTTGTACTATCAAGCTGCTAGTGTAAGCTCTCTCCAGTTTCTTTCTGGAGGCACTCAGAGCTGTAAGTTTTCCTCTTACCACTGCTTTCATTTTGTCCCATAAGTTTGGGTATGTTGTGCCCTCTTAATTTCTTTATTGCTTCTTGACCAAGTTATCATTGAATAGAGTGTTGATCAGCTTCCAAATGTATGTGGGCTGTCTGTTGTTTTTGTTGTTATTGAAGACCACCCTTAGTCCATGGTGATCTGATGGGATGCATAGGATTATTTCAGTCTTCTTGTATCTGTTGAGGCCTGTTTTGTGACCAATTATATGATCAATTTTGGAGAAGGTACTGAGAAGAAGGTATATTCTTGTGTTTTAGGATGAAATATCCTATAGATACCTGTTAAATCCATTTGGTTCATAACTTCTGTTAGATTCACTGTGTCTCTGTTTAGTTTCTGTTTCTATGATCTGTCCATGTTGAAGTCTCCCACTATTATTGTGGGGCATGATGTGTGCTTTGAGCTTTAGTAAAGTTTCTTTTATGAATGGGGGTGCTTTGCATTTGGAGCATATATGTTCAGAATTGAGAGTTCTTCTTGGTAGATTTATTCCTTTGATGAGTATGAAGTGTCCTTCCTTATCTTTTTTGATAACTTTTGGTTGAAAATTGATTTTATTCGATATTACAATGGCTACTCCAGTTTGTTTCTTGGGTCAATTTGCTTGGAAAATTGTTTTCCAACCTTTTACCCTGAGGTGGTATCTGTCTTTGTCACTGAGGTGTGTTTCCTGAATGCAGCAAAATGCTGGGTCTTGTTTATGTATCCAGTCTGTTAGTCTATGTCTTTTTATGGGGGAATTGAGTCTATTGATGTTAAGAGATATTAAGGAATAGTGATTATTGCTTCCTTTTATTTTTGTTGTTAGAGATGGAATTATGTTTCTGTGGCTATCTTCTTTTGGGTTTGTTGAAGGAAGATTAATTTCTTGTTTTTTCTAGGATGTAGTTTCCCTCCTTTTGTTGGAGTTTTCCATTTATTATCCTTTGTAGGGCTGGATTTGTGAAAAGATATTCTGTAAATTTTGTTTTGTCATGGAATGTCTTGGTTTCTCCATCTACGGTAATTGAGAGTTTTGCTGGGTATAGTAGCCTGGGCTGGCATTTATGTTCTCTTAGGGTCTGTATAACATCTACCCAGGATCTTCTAGCTTTCATAGTCTCTGGTGAGGAGTCTGGTGTAATTCTGATAGGTCTGCCTTTATATGTTACTTGACCTTTTTCCCTTACTGCTTTTAATATTCTTTCTTTGTTTAGTGCATTTGGTATTTTGATTATTATGTGATAGGAGGAATTTCTTTTCTGGTCCAGTCTATTTGGAGTTTTGTAGGCTTCTTGTATGATCATGGGCATCTCTTTCTTTAGGTTACAGAAGTTTTCTTCTATAATTTTGCTGAAGATATTTACTGGCCCATTACATTGGGAGTCTTCACTCTCTTCTATACCTATTATCCTTAGGTTTGGTCTTCTCAGTGCGTCCTGGATTTCCTGGATGTTTTGGGTTAGGATCTTTTTGCATTTTGCATTTTCTTTGACTGTTGTGTCTATGTTGTCTATGTTATCTTCTACCCCTGAGATTCTCTCTTCTATTTTTTGTATTCTGTTGGTGATGTTTGCATCTATGACTCCTGATCTCTTTCCTAGGTTTTGTATCTCCAGGGTTGTCTCCCTTTATGATTTCTTTATTGTTTCTATTTCCATTTTAGATCCTGGATGGTTTTGTTCGTTTCCTTCACCTGTTTGGTTGTGTTTTCCTGTAATTCTTTAAGGGGTTTTTTTGTTTCCTCCTTAAGGGCTTCTAGCTGTTTATCTGTGTTCCCCTGTATTTCTTAAGGGAGTTACTTATATCCTTCTTAAGTACTCTTTCATTATCATGAGATGTGATTTTTAAATCAGAAGCTTGCATTTCTGGTTTGTTGGGTATCTAGGGCTTGCTGTGGTAGGAGAACTGGGTTCTGATGATGCCAAGTAGCCTTGGTTTCTGTTGCTTATATTCTTGCCCTTGCCTCTCTCTAGCCATCCGGTTATCTCTGTTGTTAGCAGGTATTCCTGTCTCTGACCGTGGCTTGTTAAGCCTGTGTATCAGCACTCCTGGGAGACCAGTTCTCTCGGGGAGGAATTTGGGTATGGAGAGCTGTGGCACAGGGTCAGCTCTGGGGCGCAGTCAGAAACCAGTAGTATCCCGTCCCAGGCTGCTGCTCAGTTCCTGTGTCCTGATGGCTTGGGATGGGTCCCTCTTGGGCCAGGAATCTGAGCAGAGGTGGTAGTCTTTGCTTTCAGGTGTGTCAGTACTCCTGGGAGACCAGCTCTCTCCCGGCTGGACCCAGGTATGGAGAGCTGTGGCACAGAGTCAACTCCGAGATGCAGAATGCTTACCAGTTTTAATCAAAACATTTCCAAGGTTCTGACCCTTGAGGAGCCTTAACAACTTAACTGCCACTGTGGTTCTCTGACTTTTACAAAGCAAGCCAACACCTTTGCTGACATAGGGCCACATCATGACATTCACCTTTGGCGACTGAGCAACTCCTTGGTCTTGCTGTGCTTACATTCATTCCTACACATCACCAGTTTCAGTTAATTATAAATGTAAAATATTTTTCTGGACTCTTAAGTTCTTTTCCATTGGTCTATGAGTATCATTATACTACTACTTCACAGTCTTGTTTTGTTTTTGTTTTTCTTATTTTTTTTTATATGAGTACACTGTAGCTGTCTTCAGACACACCAGAAGAGGGCATGAGATCTCATTACAGAAGGTTGTGAGCCACCACGTGGTTGCTGGGAATTGAGCTCAGGACCTTTGGAAGAGCAATCAGCACTCTTAACCTCTGAGCCATCTCTCCAGCCCCTGGCTTTGGTTTTAACTGGGTCTCATGTAGCCCAGGCTGGCCTGGAAACTCCCTAGCTAGCCAAGAATGACCACCTGCTTCCATTTCTCAGAGGCTGGAACTATAGCTATTTCCCTAGGCTTACTACATATATCTCTAACTGTAATCAGGAAGCATAAACCTTTCAGACTTGTTCTATCTCAAGATTGCTTTTGCTGTTCTGGGTCCCTTCCGTTTCCATATGAAGTTTATATTAGTATGCCAGTTTCTGACAGTAAGCAAGCTGGGATTCTCATAGGTATTATATCTATAGAGTACTCTGAAGAGAACTGTCTCTGAATATTATGAAGTCCTAAACCTTGAGCATGTAGGAGCTTTTCACTAAGTCAATGTTTACTTTCTTCTGGTAAGCAATGCTTTAGTGATCCGTTCTTACACTGCTTTGACTATGGCTTGTTCCTTTTAAGGCTGTTGTTTTCAGAATGTTCACACTAGTGTATAAAACTACAGGTCACTGTAAGTAACTGGTACCCTATAACTCTAAAGCTAGAATTAGCGGTTATAAATGTCGGTCCCTTCCTAGCACTAGTGTAATGAAGTAAAGGTGAAAGTGAGAACTGCTCTGTTAGTGTCGTCTGCAGCTGTATTTCCTCCTTTTAGTCAGATGTTCACTGTTTCTTTTTCTTGCCCATGTATCTGATCCAGAACCTCCAGCAGGGTGACTAGGAAATTAGGCAAACATCTTACTTGTCTTGCTCATGGTCCTAGTGGGAAAGCACATGACTTTCTCACACTGAGGAAGTTGGTTTCTTGTTCATTAAGTACTTTGATCACAAAGAACTGTTGGATTTTGCCATGGTTTTTCTATATCATTTGACACTATTAATACTGTATACTACATAATTGATTATAATAAACTAATCTTGTATTTCCAAGGTCAATTCTATTTGGGAATTATATGTGATGCTTTTTTATATGTTAGTAGAGTCAGTTTTCTACCATTTTATTAAGGATTCTTGTATTTGTATCTCTTTGAGACATTGATGTATTAATGTTATCAATGTTCAGTTGGTTTTGGAATCAGGATATGTTGACTTACAGGGTGAGTTAAGAAGCACTGTCTCCTGCTTGCTTCAAAAAGCTAAGGGTAGTGTGTGTTGGTTCTTTGCCATCGCAGGAGTTTGTGGTGAGAGCACTGAAACAGGACAAAGCCATTGCTGAGATAATGGGCATTCTAAATGACACTACATGGGAACAAACACCTGTTTCAACGCAGCATTTGATAGCCATTTGTTCTCTGGCCTGCACTAACAGCAGCCTCCTTAACACGGAGCAGAGGGAATTCCTAAGGGAAGACCACAAGTAGGTCTGTCTTCCTTTAAAATTAGAAAACGGGAAACCTCTAGACAGTAAGTATCTTAGGGTTTCTACCCCTGTGAAAAAACATATTGACCAAAAGCAACTTGGAGAAGAAAGGGTTTATTTTGTCTTATGCTTCCAGGTAATGGTCCATGATGGAAAGAAGTCAGAGCAGGACCTGGAAGTAGGAACGGATGCTATTTACCAGCTTTCTCCTTGTGGCTTATTCAGCCTGCTTTCTCGTATGCCCCAGGACCACCTGCCCATGAGTCCACCACCCACCATGGCATGGGACCACTCGTGTCAATTAATCACACAGATAATATAGGCCAATCTGATGGGAATGTTTTCTTGATTAAGATTCCTCCTTCCCAGATGCCCTCTTCTTCTGTTGTATGGACATATACTACCCAGCCCAGTAAGTGTACTCTATGTCTAGAAGGGAGCAGAATTGCTCTGCCCTGGGCCTTTGTCTCAGCCTCTATACACTGAAGAACTTCTCATTGCTGCTAAGGTCCAGAATGAGCATTAATCATTCTCCATTCCCCTCCATCTTTCCATCAGCCTCTATTAGGTTTACATGTGTATTTATTTATGTGTGTATTTTATTTATGTTTTTAAAATAAATTACCAAATCCATACCCCATTTCATCTCTTCTGATTCCTATCCTATCTTCCCCACAACTGTTCCTTCACAAACACCTGTTTCAATGCAGCAGTTTTTGTTTTGTTTTATTAACACCCTGAATCCATGTAGTGCAGTCAGTATGTATATGACTGTGGGCTCACCTACATGCTATATTCAGAGGCCACATCCTTGAAGAAAAATGACTCTTCCTCCCCCAGTAGCCATTAGTTGTCAGTAGCTCCTAAGCTTGGGATGGGACTTCTTGGATTTGTCTCCCAATGCTTACATCTTATATGGGTTTGATAACATGCAGTCAAGCTCATATGTATGACAGCTTTCTCTCGTACAGAAACTACAACTGTTTTGCAACTATCCATTGATCTCTGCCCCTTACAATCTTTCTAATTCCTCTTCCACAATGATCCCTAAACCTTGGAGTGATGGGGTATAAGACTGTGTGTGTGTGTGTGTGTGTGTGTGTGTGTGTGTGTGTGTGTTACACATAGAGGTAAGCACTATCCTCTTTGAGACTGATCTCTCCTCCCCTAGACTGGAGAGACCCAGATTCATTCTGTAGGCTGGCTGGCCCATAAACCCAAAACATCTCCTGCCTCTACCTCCACAGCATTAGAAATGCACCCCTGGCACCACATCTGATATTTTTATGTGGATGAGTGGTGAGCCCATTAGCACTCATTTTGATCCCCATTGTCTCCATAAGCTGAATATATTACTCTTAGTTCATACAGGTTTCTGTTCAAACACGGTGTCTTTCATTAACATCATATGACTTGATGATGTTTTTTTCAGTCACTACTCTAATGAAATAAAGATAAAAGCAAGGACTGCTATGAGTGGAGAATAAATTAGAAAATGAATGGGGAATGAATTAGAAAATGGATGAAGCCTAAGATCCAAAGTTCATATTAATGAACCGTTGGTTTTACCATGTGCTGGCCTTTTTTCCTTTAAGTCCTTGCCTATGCAACTGTTACTTCACAGCACCATGCCAGCCCATCCCACACAGCTCTGTTCTCATTGATATCACTTGGAAGAAGTGTTTCTGTCTCAAACATCATGAGACCTCAACCAAACCAGCAGGCCCAGAAGTTTTATATCAGCGGTATTCTGTTTAATGAGCTCAAAAAAAAAAAAAAAAAGAGATGCTAAGACAAAAAAGATCTAGCTATGCTAATCTATTTTATCATCACTAATAGAATGCCTGAGGCAGACTAACTTTAGAAAAGAGATAGTAAGTTCACAGTTCTAGAGCCTGAAAGGTGTGCGTGAGCCTCAGCATTGCTGGTGGTGAAGACCTCAGGATCCCAATAACAAGCACCGCTGGAGGGAGACTTCACACTTGGAATCAGGAAGACAGGGAGAAACTGGAGTCTCAAAGTCCCATCTGAGGGCATACTTCCCATTGACCTAGGTCACACTGAAAGGTCCACCACCAGCATCATCACACAAGACCAGGCTTTAACACATGATGCCTTGGAAGACAGACCCTTGCATACTGTAGCAGAGTTGGTAGTTGGTTCCAAACCTAGGACCCATGCGCCTCTTCAGGGAACACCATGGAGGAAATTTTAGATGTACTGGAGTTTCCCAAGAGGTAATGATTCCATTACCTCTTGACTGTAGAGGATCCTGGCAAAATCTCTACTAGAATCTGCGTTTCTGATGAAATGCCCATTTTATTTTAGTTGCAATTTGTTTTCTTTTGGAAAACTGTTTCAAGAATTGTGTTTACCTCTGAGAGCTTCATCCGAATCATCTCTGAATTGCTGTAGTTTTTTATTGTTTCAGAGCTGATATTTATTCTAACTCTAAATAGGAGGAAGTGGGTGGAGCCTAAGAATAGGCAGTACACCAATTCCGGTGGGCCTTGAACTCTAGAGTCCAAGTCCTGGGCTGGGAAAATGGCTTAGGAGTTAAAGGTATCTGCAGTGTAAATGGTTAGCAAATGGACTTGGGAAAACAACTCTGGCCCCCAGGTGGGTGCACTCACAAGAACATGCATATAAAACATACACACACACACACACACACACACACACACACACACACAGAGTCCAAGTACAGTTCTCAGGAAGATTCTGTTTGGGGTGCTGGTTCACAACTATAATCTCAGCACTGAGGAGCCTACAAGTTCAAAGTCAGCCTGAGATATAGATCCTATCTCAAAACCAAAAAAGTTTAGAATTGTGATTGTAATTATAATCATTATTTTAAAAGACCTAAAGATAGTAGAGGAAAAAAACTGATTTAAGAAGAGTTCAGTTTTAGGTTTTTTTTGCACAGAAAAACTACTTTTAGTGTGGCAGCTACTGAACATATCAGATTTTATTATTCTTGACTTTTGAAAGAACCTCTTGGCACTTTACTTTGTCTTAGTAATTGACAGTCTTAATGCTGGATTTTACACACACAAAAAAAAAATATGCAAATATGACTTTCCCTGACTCATTTCAAAGAAACTGAGATCATAGTTGAAAACAGGCCTACTAAAATCAGTTTCATAAGGCAGAAGTACTACAGAGAGTGAACAGCAAGAGGCTAGAAAACAGTTAGCAAGTAGCTTTGTCATGAATTGTTCCATATTGTAACTAATGTCTGCTATTTCTCATCAGTGCATTATATGTCACATGATATTTTAAAGTTTTCTGAAGCATTCTTAGCAACAGTGAGTTTGGAGTATCACCTAACACCAGAAGGGACTTTGAGGACCATGTCAGACATAGGCTATTCCGTGAAGAAGGCTTAATTCCCAGCTAAGTACAGATATGTGTATACAGGAGAGTAAAAGATGAAAACAGCAGGCAGCTCCTGCTCCTTCTATCATAGTCCAAGATGGAGCTGCATTATAGGAGGCATTGTCATCATTGGAGGGAGCATTAGAGGGATGTAGGAGGCAGAGTGGCCAGAGAGAGGGTCAGAGCAGAGACCAAAGTGAGAGTTAGGGGATGGAGAGGTCAGGTGCACTGTGGTTCTAACAAAGCAGTCATGGTATGCCACATGTTGCCAGGCTAGGAAAGCCATTGTGTGTCCATAAATCGACAGAAACCAAGAGTCAACCTGGTTCTGGGCATACAACTTCAGTCCTTAGGAACTACAGATAATTTGTTTTTCTTTTCTTTGACATGTGATTTTAGCTATAACTTGCAAAAGGTTCCTAAGAAATTGCCTAGTAGCTCGTTGGTATTGTGGAAAGATGCAAGAGAAATAGGAACTAGGGTTCATTTTTTGAGGAAAACTTATGAATGTGAAATAAAGGAGATGATTTAGGACGTTACACTTTTAGCTTTACATAGTTTGCTGTTTCCTTGTGCCGCCGCCACGTGTTGTGAATATGCCCTTGCCACATTGAAGAAAGAGGGAGGAAAACTTGCTTCACATCCCACAGTGCTGATGCCCTTGAGTGAGAAGTTACGGAAGCCGCACTGTGTTTTCAGTCGATATTGAATGGAATTGTGAAATCTTTTCTTTTCCAGATACCCAGGCGTCCTCTCTGAGGTCCAGGAGGAAAAAGGCATCAAGTATAAGTTTGAAGTCTATGAGAAGAAAGACTAACGGAAAGATGCTTTCAAATTCTACTGCTTCCCTCCTAAAATTATGCATTTTTATAAGACCATGGGACTTCTGCTGGCTTTAGATCTATGAGTAATTATTTCTTTAGGGAGGGGTATTGGGAAGAAATGTTTGTTTTTTTGATTCTGGAAATGGAACCTATAATTCTAAACAATATGTTATCTTTTCCCATTAATCTAACTAGGTTATATTAAAGTACCTTAAGAAATATCACTTGCTATAAAGGTCTCAATGCTCCTCCCATGAAGGCCTCAAGTGGCTCCCCAGCATATGCATAGGGTATTGTGTGTACAAGAGACCCTAAAGACATAAAGCCCCTGGAGCATGAGCTGATACGGGGCCCATAGAAATAGGAACTAGACAGATAAGTCCAAAGGACAGAAATAGGTTTTAAACAGCAGAGCTGGAACTAAGACTTTAAAGAAAATTTGATCAAAGTAGAAACTGGATTATTGTATGCACATCACACTTGCAGCAGAGCTCTGCTCACTCAGACAGAAAATCAGTAAATGGAGAACTCCATTGTGTTCCATAGAGACGAGAGCAGGTGGAAGATTATGTAAGGTCTAAAACACTGAAATTGTCTGCTTCTCATCTTCAGTGAGATTCCAGGGGATAGTACAGTGACAGAACAAGAATAGGCACTTTCTACAAAAAAAAAAAAAGTAATAGCAAGCATAATAGCTACTGTTAAGAACTCAGAGATAATGAATTGAGAATGGATACTGCTTGAAATGAAAATTAAGAAGTTAGAAACTAAACTTTATAAAAATAAAAAATGAGCATTAAAATGACTTTCCTCATCTCAGCAGGGTTCATATCATCAGATCAGAGAAAGTATTTGTACCTGGCCTTGTAAATTAGTATGATCTTTTTTTATTTTCTACTTGACAATTTCATATGTGTTTTCAATGAGTCTTAATCATACCAGGTCCTCATCTCCACTTCCCCCACTACCTTTGTATCTTCTTTTTCTTTTCATAACCTTCTGAAATCATTGCTTTCTTCATGTTCCTACATATGTGCTAGCCACTGGAGTATGGGCAACCTACCAGTGGACACACACACACAAACACACAACAGCCATCAGTTGCCAATAGCTCTTCAACTGTGGGTGCAGCCTTATGAGTCTCTCCTCCATCCAGACTGGAATATGGATCTGCAGATAACCATAGCTCTGTGAGCTTGTGAGTGCAATGTCCATGCCATGTCCAAAAGGCAGCATTATATATACAGCTCTCTTTCCCAGCCTTCAGGCCTTCCATTCTTTCCACCAGGTCTTCAGTGCTCCCTGAGCCTTAAACAAGGCTATTGATATAAATGGTCTATTCAGAGCTGAATATTAAATAGTTACTTAGGCTCTACACTTTGATCAGTCATGAGTCTCTATGCTGGATTTTTTTCTCCACTGGAAAAAAAGAACTTCTCTGACCAGGGTTAAGAGCACTAATACAGGGTATAAACATAGGTATTTAGAAAGCACTCTGAAAAACTATCCACTTAACAAAACAGCAGTAGTAGGTTTGTCCTCAGAGCCCATGACTTCCACACCACAGGCATTTGACCAGTTTTACAGCACTACAGTTTTACAACATGAATTGTTGCCTACAGAGCCATCTAGGAAGCATTGTAGCCCTATTGTACAGTAGTAACATTGTAACATGCATGGCCTACCACCAGCTAAGTCCATTAAGAACGTTTCTCCCTGGTGATACACTCGGCACCTGGCACTGTGAAAGCTATCTAATAAGGAGGAAGTCTGCAAGTCAATTCCAGATTGATTTCTCTATGTCCTGCAAGTAAAATGTGTTGTGTGCCTTCAACAATAGGGACTTATCATCTAGCTATGACAGGCAACCAAGAGCAATGGCAATAGTCTGTGTTGTTTTGGGAGACTCTAATTATTTTTAGGGGTGTCCTATACCTGGCACTGAGAGTTTCATTTAATAACCTAGGTCTTCATTTAATAGCCATTGTCCACCAGTGTGTAAGATACCTCCATTCAAACTTTTTTCTTTAGTTATAATTACTTGATAATCGTGAACAAGGAGATGAACTCAAGGAGCCAGAGACTGCTGAGTTAGCCCCATGAAGCATGTGAGCTTGACTGAGTTTGTGTTGTGTAGCAGTTTCCTCTAAGATTAAAGCCTTCTATCTTGGAAGGAAACTGTTTTGACATAAGACTTTACAGAGGAGGTAAAAGAAGAGGATATTCTAAGGGAAGGTAAAATAGTCCATCATGCTGGGAACTTCCTTAAGCTCAGGAAGTATACAACTCAAAAGTTCTTAAAATTAACTATGTACGCTAGACCCCTCCCTCCCCAAGCATAGATAAGCAATAATTGCTGAGAGACACTGAGACAAAGTGGGCTGTCTAGAAGACCAACTGAGCCTCCTGGAAAAACAAAGACAAGTGGAGCTATCTGAAAGCGGCTTGGACCTACTGAACTCCCTAGAAAGAACACTCAAGCCTGTTGAGCTGCCTGTAGGTTGTCTAATACACTATAGGTTTCCAGGCTTCATGAGCTGTGACTCTGCTGGCACTGGCTTTTGATGATGCAACTGTCTTGGAATCATTTCTACTTCTGTAGGTAACCCTAATAAAACTCAATGGTTCACCAAGTTTAAATTTAATGGTATCCTTCCTTTGAACTTCCATATCTGGAGCTAATAGACATTTGCTCCTATCTCTCCAAGAGGCTGTTAAACAATGATTTAGATCCCTGGTGCTCAGGCAAAGAGCCAAGTACAGTGGCATGTGTTTGTAGCCCTGGCAATGGTGTGGTACAGGAGAAACTGGCTGTGTATTTGCAAGCCAGACTGACCCAGTTAGTGAGTACTCAGTACAGTGAGAGCCACTGACTCAAAAATCAGATAGAGAGCAACAGAAGATACCTCTCACTCACCTCTGTCTTCATATGCAAACACACATGCACACATGCACACACCTCAATACTACACACACATCACACACAAAAACAAAAGAAAGTTAATTCTTTCAGCAAAGAAATAGTTACTATGTCTATAGAATACAATGTTTTCAGCACTTGAAAAGGATGTCGCCCTAACAGGAAGAGCTATAAAGTTCTTAATTAGAAACAATAATAAAACACACACAAAATCTAGTATTAGCATGGCTAAGAGTAATGTATATTATAAATAGTTGACAATATCAGACTTAGTGTTATTTTCTGTTTGTCTTCTATGATTAGGATTTTTGGAAACTATTTTATAAAGAAATTATTTAAGCTATTAAGTCACAGCCTTTGTTTTCAACAAGAAAATGAGGGCATAGAACATTGAGAGTAAAAATTATTTTCCAAAAGTCATCCATTAAGGGAGAGAGGCCAGACCATACAGAAGAAAAAGATCAATTCTACAGAACAGTTGCACATCAAATAAAGCAGTAGTGCTTTCTTGCAATGAACATAACCTGAAAGCTACCAGTATCCAGAATTTGTAGGACTCAGTGACTCGGTCAGAAAAAGAAACAAGTTATTTACAGAGGAAATTGAAGTGGCCAATAAATACATTTGAGGTAAACCTTCCACCAGAAAGGAAGGAGGCACGGGAGGAAATCACATGTGCCAGTCTCACCATCTTCAGACTGAAACATTGACATTTCCTAAAGTTGGGGATGCTTACACTCAATAGCACAGCAGTTTCACAGTGGGTAAAGACCAGGACAACACCTCATCCGTGCCAAAACAAAAGACTGAGAGCAGCCTGGAGATCTAGAAACAAGGAAATTACTGTCTGACTGTTTCAGGATGAGTTCTCTGCAAAGAATATTCTAAAACACTTCAGTGAAAGTGATGCATGTCGTAGATTGCACCAGAAAGCACAGTTGGGATCTGGGAAAACAAGAAACCTAGTTCAAGGTCAGAAAGCAGATTCCCATTGGCAAGCTGGTAAACCTAGGAACTTGAGAGAGGAAGAAAGCTGGAGTGTGTAGATCCTGATCATTGTTTGCGGGAGGTTCCACATTGCCAGCTTGTTCCTCTGTGTAAACCGAACACACTCTAGCTGCCAAGGTCCCAAGCGTTAGAAATAGCAAGCTGCTAACATAAATGCAAAGAATACTAAATACTACAGCAATTGTATGTTTCTGCTACTTTCTACATAAAAAAGTGCACAGCCCAGCAATTTATTTGAAATATAATATCAGGGTGAGGATAAGCATTGTGTATACTGAAAAAGAGACAGGATATGTTTTAGTGTTAGAAAGAGAGGTTTCTGGTGGACTTTGAATTTGATTTGACTTAAGACTCATTGAGTTTGAGATGTCTTTAGGAAAGGAAAAAAGGGAACAAAAAATAAAAATGGAAAAAAATAAAATGGAAACATGCCTTCAGATTCTGAAAAGGAAGTTATTTTCAACTAATAAATCTATGCTCACTCAAACAAAGACAAACATGTGGGTCCTCTTCATGGATCAACTCTTAAAAAGCTGCTAGAGGGGCCCAAGCAAAATGAAGGGTTATAAACCAAAAGAAGGTGGCCTAGGATCTAGGAAGATAACTCCAAATGCAGGATTCCAGCTTTGTAGCTGACTTAGGAAACTTTAAAAAAAAAAAAAAACTGATAATGGGTAGGTAGCAGATCTGGAGTATTTGGAATGTTCTCTCAAGACAAAGCAAATAAGACAAAGCTGGCAGTCAATTCAGCAATCAATTTGGAGGAATGCAATACAAGGAAGGAAATTAAAATGCTATTTCTCAACAGTGAACTATATGGACACAGTCATAATGGAGCGAGTGGCTGCCTGGCCCAGAGAGGCTGTAAGCTGGAACCTCAGCTTGCCTGAGATAATCAAGAAATGTCCATTATTTGAGGAAAAACATCAGGGAAAGCTACTAACAGTTACAAGATGGCACTTTAGACAATTGGGGAGGGTTGGGTGGGAACTCCCAGACCTGGGGCTCCCCAATGAGGCTGTGCTGGCTGGTCAGCAAGCTCCAGGGATCCTCTTGTCCCTGCCTCCCACTCTTGGGATTGTAGGTGTGTGGGGCCATGCCATGCCAAGGCCGTGGTGTCCACACGGGTACTGAGAATCTGTACTCGGCGCTCAGGCTTAGGCTGCAGGCATTTTACTGAGTCACCCACACCACCACCACCACTACCCACCCACCCACCCAACCCCCTCTCCGGGCTCAGAATGTTTTTCTTTCCTCTTTCCTAATAAAAAATTGCGCTTCCTCATAGGGGCTAGCCTCCTGTTACTCTTTGTATGTGCTACATAAAACTACAGAGAAACTTTGAAGGCACTATCTGTCCATATCTGGCTGAAAAACGATTAGCTGTGGTCACACAAAAGCCCATACCAACTGTCAGGGAAACATTGGGCTTTTTCCTGCAGTGCCTGTCCTGCTCTTCCACAGGAACTCAGTCTCATTGTTTCCTGGCTGTCTTTGAACTATCACTGTAAGATGAGAATTTAAAGTAAAGACATAAGTAATGAGCTGGGTATGTTCTAAACACACCGGTGAGCCAGTTGTGTGCTTCTGTAATGTTGGAATTATGTAACACCCACTTCCTTAGAAGCCATTTCTCAAAATGTTCCCATTACACCTGCATCAGGAATGGGTCCCAGATTCTACCTTTTAAATAAATGCCCAAGGACTTAACAGTGAAAAGCTTATCTGTGGGCGATGTCAAGCACCTGGATGCTGCTTGGGTTCTTGCTACTGATTTAGAAGGCATTTGTCCCCTGAGTGGGGACTGGGAGCACTGTAACTATTCCTCATTACCAGGACTTTCAAAGGAAGCAATGCAGAAAGAAAATTGTACAAAGTATAAGCCGCCATGTAATAATGGAAGAATGTAAGGTTGTACAAATTAGATTTACATATTACTGATTTTGAAACTAAAGACCTTTCAATTCTTAAATATATAATACATTTCATATGAAAGTATTTTGTATAAATAACTCAGATACACAGAAAGCAAAGCTAATGATAGGTGTCCTTAAAAGTTCATTTATTAATTGTATAAATGATAGGCTGGAGAGAAAGTTTGATGGTCAAGAGTATGTGCTCCTCTGCCAGCCAACCCAAGTTCTTTTCCCAGCATTCTGGGGCTCACATATGCCTATGACTCCAGTTCAAGATCTGACATGCTCATCTGGCCTCTACAGGACCCCATACACACACACACACACACACACACACACACACACACACACACACACACACTACATAATTTTTTTTATAGTTACCTAGTGGTTTTTCATAAAGAACATTCACCAACAGGATAAGCTTTTATTTATTTATTTATTTATTTATTTATTTATTTATTATTTTAGATATTTTCTTTATTTACATGTAAATTTCTCCATTCCCAGTTTCCCCTCCAAAAAACAAAGAAACAAACAAAAACAACAAAAACAAACCCCTGTTGCCTCCCACTTCCCCATGCCTGACACCCCGCCCTCTCCTACTTTCTGGCCCTGGCATTCCCCTACACTGGGGCACAGAACCTTCACAGGGCTGAGGTCCTCTCCTCCTATTGCTGATCGAATTTGCAATCCTCTACTATACACATGCTGCCAGAACAATCAGACCCCTCCATGTGCAGTCCTTGGTTGTTGGTTGAGACCCTGGGAGCTCTGAGGGTACTACTTAGTTCATATTGTTGTTAGTCCTAAGGGGCTGCAAACCCAAAATTAAGTAAAAATTAGCTACAATAAATAGATTAATTAATCAACCAATTAATTAATACCTAATGAAACTCAACAAAGCACATAATGTGATTTAGTAACATGACTTTGTGAGGTTACATGTGGCTAGCCAACTGCTAAAAGCATTAAAAACAATAATTACCTTTGAAAGATTGAACCTTGTGACTAAGGATGTTCCATCTGTGTCATGGAGGAAAAGGCAAATATGTAATTGAGTGAGTACCAGGAATAGAACTGGAGACTTTATGGTGAAAACACTTTTAGTCTCATTGGAGCCTCTGGACAAACAGGAGAGCCACCTGTGGCGGACCTGCATTTGTGCTGTTCCTGAGATGGGAGATACACCAGAGTGCTTCTAACGAGCATCTCCTGCCCTTTCCGTTCCCCTGGAGACCGCACGTGTTTCTCTGATAATACATTGACATTTCTGTTAAACCACTTTCTTCTTGGAACAAGAATGGAGAACAAATCACTTTGGTGTGTGGTATTTCAAATAGCCTGGTACTTCATAATACAAAACAAAATTAACAGAGGCAGAGTTTTAAGTGCTGTCGGCGTCTTCCATCCCTGAGCCATAAGACTCATTACTCAGTCCCTGAAGGAACAGTCTACACAGAGGAGAAAACAGGGTCCTGACCTCAGGAAAAGCTGGAGAAAAAAAAAGAGATTTTCTACAGCACCCACAGAATCATTTACAGACAAGATTGTGAGTGAGATAGCTTCTTCTTCAACACATGGTCATAATCTGCTTCAAAGGATAGAATAACCCAATCTAGCATTGAGAAACTAAAAGGTTCCCTTTTGCCTGGCAGTGCCTCCGGTTGCTGGTTTGCCCCTGCCAGGTCTCTACTTCTTGCTAAGACTGAGGAATTTTTGTCTAGCATTTAATAATGAACCATTCATACACATAATAGAAGGGCTACATGGGTACCTGTTTATCCAACACCTAGATGTTGCCATTGACACTTTATTCTTTCTGCCTTATTACATATTTGGCTCCATCCCTCTATCATAAGTACCACATGTGTGTATATAATACACATATATAATATATACATATGCCTATATATATATATACACTGTGTGTGTGTGTGTGTGTGTGTGTGTGTGTGTGTGCGTGTGTGTATGTATGTGTATTTGAGACAGGGTTTCTCTATTATGTAGCCCTGGGTATTCTGAAATTTGCTAAGTACACTAGGCTAGCATCCTGAAACTTGCTAAGTAGACCAGGCTAGCCTCAGATTCACTTAGATCCACCTGTCTCTGCCTCCTAAGTGCTGAGATTAAAGGTATGTACTACTACTCCCACAAAGTTTATCTTATTATTATGCATCATCTGTTTTTGCATATCATTAACTATGGTTCAGTCTTGCTTGCTTTTTGGAAAATTCACTTAACAAAATATAAATCTTAAGTGTATTTCCACAACATTTGCCAGAAGCATCCAGTTTTGTAGCTCAAACCTCTGTCCATCACCTCCTATAGCTCTCTTTCTCCTTTCCAGCCACACCCACCTCCAACTCTCAGAGAACGTCCTATTTGGGGTTGTTTGATTTTCCTGTTCTACATTCATTCCCCTGCTTTGGTCTTCATGTGAACAGAACCACACAGGATCTGCTCACTGCACCCACGATGATTTTTTTCTAACCATTTTTGCTCTACCAATAATTTGTTCCCTTTTTATTTTCTTAATGTTACTCAATAATCAAAGACCAGCAACAACAAATAATAGGGAGACTAGCTGGGCAGTGGTGGCACTCACCTTTAATCCCAGCACTTGGGAGGCAGAGGCAGGGTGGATTTCTGAGTTCGAGGCCAGCCTGGTTTGCAAAAGTGAGCCCAGAAAAACATATACAGAAAAGCCCTGTCTCGAAAAACAAAATAATAATAATAATAATAATAAACAATAATAGGAGACTATTTAAATGATAGGGTAAAACTACTTGATTACATGTTATGGTTGCTTTTGTCTATCCTATGGAAAATTCTTTATTATATAAGTTTAGTAATGGTTTCTCACTAATTGAGTATCAACTTCCTTTTTCTTGAATGTGGATATTTATAAGGATCAGCTCCCCGTATGTCTAGATTCTGTTTGCATATCAAGCAAGATCAAGGCTATAACCATGGTTTCATTAACGTTACTTACTGCTCAGAGAATTTAAAGGCTGGTCTGCATTTCCTTTTACTTATATAGTAATAATTCATTAACAAGTTTGCTGGTCGTTTATCCCTTTCCTCTTGAATAGACCCATGAATTCCATTGAGGTAAGATTTGAACCTTGTTCGCAGGGGCTAAAGAGGTAGTACCTAATGGTCAGGGTAAGGCAGATACATATCCATGGATTCCACACTTGCTAGTCAAAGCAACAGCAGACAATGTGCCATGTGGTTAGACCCACAGTGGCTGCATGTATACTGAGCATATACCAGTATTGTTCTTATCATTTCTCTAGAGTGCTACTCTTAGGACAGCCATTCCTATAGCATTTGTTATAGTCATCATTCAAAGTAATTTTGAGATGCCTCAGGTGTACTGGAGAGCCATGCAGGGCATCGTGTGCCTGTAGTCTCACCATCTGAGAGACTGAAATGGGATCATGGGAACCCAGAAGGTCACGACCTGCTAGTGTAAAGAGAAAGCTTTCATCCCAAACAAAAAATACACTTGACAATGGATGGGGAATAATTGTCATACTTTTAATATAATGATTGTGAAACTCATATTTGGGTATCCTGATCACTTGGGAGGGAGACCAAGGGAGGACTATTTGCTCTAGAGTCGTGAACCTTCCAGATTCCAAAACCAATACAAACTCTAACCAAGATGGAGTGTTGTTACCCAGGCCCCTCTGCCAAATGCCAAGTACTTTCACCTCTTTTACTATATCTTTCTAACTATTCTCTTTAATAACCACACATAGTCCATGGTACTTTCCTTCTCTCACTGACTGTGGAGTAACCAAACTTGAGGTTTTTCAGTCTTTGATCACTTCCTTAATGATCTATGCTAATTTACCACAAAGATGGGTTTTCTGAGCTGTACTCTGATTCTTTCGCTGTCTGGATTCCTTAATGTTCACGGAGCTACAACTAAACTTCAATTTGGCCTTGAGAGGCTTCTATAGATGACACTGAACAATGTCTCTAGCTTTGCCATCTCCCATGCCTATAGCCCATGACTTACACATAAGCTACCTTAGCTTTTCAGCAGTAGACAAACCCATGGCTATGTCAATGCCCTGCTTTATGCTGTCCTTCCTGCATTAAGTTCTGACTCTGTTTTCTTCCATCGAAACTCTACCTGGTCCTCAAAACCTTACCCAAATCTCAACTGTACCTTTTCCCTCCCTTCTCTCCATCACAACCCTTACAAGGTGGCAATTCAGAGATCCAGGTGTCTTCTGTGTTATGGTGTCTGTCCTGGAAACAAGGAAGTTTCCAGGTTATTGCCCAGAGGAAAGCATGGAGGACCACACATTGGGGCACTGGCATAGTGGGAACTCTGAGAACACTGTCACAGAACCACACTGACTTTGGAGTAACCAAACTTGAGGGTTTTCAGTCTTTGATCACTTCCTTAATGATCTATGCTAGTTAACCACAAAGACTGCCAGTAGGCTGGAGAAGGTAGCCAGGCTGTGGGGCAGGAGAAAGGGAAAACAGGCTTGGTGAATAGCTAGCCACATTCGGTCATGGCCACAAAAAGAAAAAGCCCTGCCTGGCATCCAATCATTTGACAATTTCTTGACTCTTTGTTCTGAGATTAAGAGGTTTGGATGTCTGAGAATTCATCTTGATTGCAGCAAGGGTTCTTGAGGGATTTGAAACCAGGAGGTTCAAAGGAGTCAGTGCTAAGTGTTCTCTGATGGGCGTAAGGAGTACAGGCAGAGCTCTGTCTTCTCAGGAAAGAATTCCATATCTAGTCTGCACTCCTGCACAAATGAGACATTGAGCTACCTCCTTTATAGAACAAATACTCTTGTGCTTGGCACAGAGAAATAATTTCATTGTGTAGAGCATTAAGTATTTATATATATGTATGTATGTATATATATGTATGTATATATGTATTTATATATACGTAAGGGCTAGAAAGATGGCTCATCAGCTAAAAGCACATACTGGTCTTCCAGAGGATTTAAGTTCAATTTCCATCAAAGACATTTTATGTCTCCCCCACGCAGACTCACATATATGCATATGATTAAAAATAAAATAAGTGAAAATAAGTGTTTAAAAATTGTGTGTGTGTGTGTGTGTGTGTGTGTGTGTGTGTGTTTTCTAAGCCAGCCTATGTTACATAGGGAGTCTAGACAGCCTAGGCTTCAGAGTGAGGCACTGAATCAAGAAAAGAAAAAGAAACAAAGGAAAGAAGGAAAGAAGGAAGGAAGGAAGGAAGGACAGAAAAGCCACACACACAAGCCGATGTGTGCCATTATACATTAGCTTTGGGCTTGCAGGTTATACAGCCCATATTCTCATAACCAGTGTTGTAGTATTCTGTAAAAGGTGTTTGGCTGTGGGTATGTTCTTTCTTAGCCCTTTTATTTAGACTGGGTGGCCTGCCTTTGCCCAATAGGCTATTAGTACTATTGACTTCTCCACATTCTGCCCTGAAAACTTACTCCTGGAGATCTTTGTTGAAGATATGAGCCTGAATCTGAACCCTGTGACCCCAGCTGGTTAAAGCCTGCCTCCAACATGCTTTTGTGAACACCCTTGGGCAACCTACCAACCCACTTTTCCAACATTTGTATTTTAAAGTATTAGCTCATACAGTTGGGCAGTCTGGCAAATGTAAAATATGAGAACAGACCTGCAGCTTAGAAACTCATCCAGGAACTGATATAAAACCTAAACACATCCAAGCATAGAGGTGTATGCCTTTGATTCTAACACTTGAGAGGTAGAAGCAGGTGATCTCTGTGAGCTCAAGGCCTGCCTGGTTTACATAGTTTATTCCAGGCTTGTCAGGGCTTCATAGAAAGATCTTGTCTCAAAACAAACAGAGGGAAGGGCTTGTCTCATTTTTGTAGTCGTCTGTGTAGCCCAGGCTGGCCCCTCAAACTCATACTCTTCAGGCTTCCACCTCCTGTTAAGATTACAGGTGCATGACACCACAGCCCTGTTGTGTAGAGCTGAAGATGAACCCAGGGCCCCACACACCCTAAGCAAGCACTCTGCCCACTGAGCCACATTCCCCAGCCTTCAGGATATTTTTTTGTAAAGATCTATCTGTCTAGATGCTCTGCTTCCATTCTATCTAAATAGGATGACAACCATATTCTGGAGGTTTCTGGTTTATAACTATCTTTTAATGGTCACCTCCTTTCTCTATTTTTTCACTGATTTTTTTTTCAAGCAGGGATCACCAATGAAGTGTAAAGTTGAATTCCCTGTTTGGTTGGTTTTGTTTTTCAAAACAAGGTTTCTCTGTGTAGCCCTGGCTGTCCTGAAACTCACTCTGTAGATCAGGTTAGCCTAGAACTCAGAAATCTGCCTGCCTCTGCCTCCCAAGTGCATGCACCACCATGCTGGCTGTGAAGCCGAACTTTAAGACTGTCCCTTCTAGGCCATTGAAATTCCAGCTCAGGCAGGGTATCTGGCTCTTACCTGTCCCCTGGGTTTCTGAGTATTTGAAGCTTTATCAAACATTTCTCTCAAAGATCAAGTCTGGCCAGATTCAAATGGCTAGTGTACTGGCTGGTTTTATGTGTCATCTTGACCCAGGCTGAAGTTATCACAGAGAAGGGAGCTTCAGTTGGGGAAGTGCCTCCATGAGATCCAGCTGTGGGGGCATTTTCTCAATTAGTGATCAAGGGGGTAGGACTCCTTGTGGGTGGTGCCATCCCTGGGCTGGAAGTCTTATGTTCTATAAGAGAGCAGACTGAGCAAGCCAGGAGGAGCAAGTCAGTAAAGAACATCCCTCCATGGCCTCTGCATCAGCTCCTGCTTCCTGACCTGCTTGAGTTCCAGTCCTGGCTTCCTTTGGTGATAACAGCAATGTGGAAGTAAGCCAAATAAACCCTTTCCTCCCCAACTTGCTTCTTGGTCATGATGTTTGTGCAGGAATAGAAACCCTAAGACAGCTAGCCTTCAGCTCTGCAGACTTGTAACAATAAAATCCATTGAATGTGGCTTGTCGGAATCTGTTTCTTTTCATGGACTGTGTGGCTTGTGAGTGATTTCTGGGAAATGCTGATTACAAGGTATGCCCTTCCAGTGGATTTCAGAAGTTAACCCCCAGGTAGTATGCTGCCAAGTCAAAGCAATGAGGGGTGGCAAACCCTCTGGGTTGGCCATTGTCCCTGCTGGCACTGACCCTGCCTGTTTGGCATATGAAAGCATCACTTGATCTTCCAGAAGCCAGAATGCTGGCAGCCCCCGCAGTCGGGTGTGTGGGGTGGGATAGCAGGGGAGCTTAGGTGATTTTGTACTTTGCCTTTCAACACAAATGCAAAAGCTAGAGAGAGAGGGAGCAGGAAAACAGCCAGGCTTTGAAGCAAGCCAGCCTTCAGCTCTGTCCTTGAGCCATTCTGAGTGGAACGGAGTAATTGTCTGCTTGGAGACCTGCAAAATAGCACATGGCAGAGAACAATTTGTACCTGGAATATATTCATTAGCTTGCATGTCAAAAGGCCACATGCAGATAGAAACCATTATCCTGGCATTCTCCGTAACCTAGCAGCCTTGAGACTTGAGGTGCAGAAAGTTAAGTGCCCTGTGACCACCTGTCTCTCTCTGCAACCCTGACTGGCAAACAGGACATCAGGGGGTTTGGGGGATGGTGGGAAGGGATAGCCTAGACTCCTGCAGACTTGGGTAGAAAGACCGACAGGGAAGACAGAGGACTGTTCAAGTAAGCACTCTATTAAGACCTATTTTTGGCATCTTGGGACCCTCCTACTGGTTTAGCTTAAATTGAGAGGGGATTTGGTTTGCCTCACAGGCTGTTTCTTCCCACTCAATTCACAATTACAGCTTTCCTTATTGTCATTAAAATACATTGAATGTGTACTTGCTGCAGGGTGGGAGGGATGTATGGCTCTCTGTTGAAATCTACATTAGAGATGATGTCCACAGCCCTGAGTCAGTGGGAAGAACACCAGGATCAGAAGGCATGGGTTTCCAGCTTGGGTCCATGTTGGTGTATTCTCTTTAAAACCTCCAGTTACAAGAGACAGACAGCAGAACCATCAGCTTTCAGGTTTAGATGACAGAGAGTTGTCCATGCAGATGATGCCCAAACTGGAACCTACAGGTGAGGCTCTGGAACTGAGGCGGAGGAGGGGTGCTGCAGGCATCAGCTAGGATCTCCCAGAGGTCCTCCCCGATGGCTACCCCAGCCTTCTGCCTCCAAGTCTGTGTTTGAGATCTTCCTACTAACACCTCAGTTCTCTCTCTCTTAGTTGAAATTCTCAGGGAGTAACACTCAGCCCATGGCATTCTACAAGAGCAGCCAAACAGCATGATTTCTCTAGACACTCAGCCTTGAGGATACAGAGGTGAGCAAAAGTGATCTGTGTCTGCCCCGAAGGTGGATTTGACAGGCCAGAGTCTGTCTGTAAACACAGAGCCCTCCTTCCTACCCAGAGATCCCATGTTAGGCTTGTCCTGTCACTGACTGGGCATCTATTGATCATTTACCAAAGTCATATAGACACCAGACATCCAGAGGTGAATAAGATGACGTTTCCGATTGTACGCAGCCCTGTCCAGTTGACTAGCTTTTGAGCAGGTGGTGATAGGGGAGGCACAAGTTCACAGGAAGGCTTATATTGGAAATGGGACTTCTGCGTGGCTGAGGAAGTCAGAGGAAGGATTCCCAGAGGAGCTGACAACTGAGGTGAACTCGGAAGTTAAGGAGTACATCAAACTCAACACATAGAAGAGAGTAGTCAGGAAGGACTGGGGCTGCTGAGCAAAAAGCTGGAATGCAAACACGGAAATCGAAGAGACGGATGCTGGATTCTGAGAAATGGAAAGGTACTCTACAGAATTCCTAGAACATGAAGCTTAAATGGGAATATAGGAATGAGGAGTTTAAAATGCTTAGAGAATCTTGAAGACTTACAAGTAGTCCCACAGGATTTCATGAAGCCTTGCAGGAGTCAATTAATTGCAGTAAGTAAACATTTTCAAAATTACTTTTTTTTTTTTTTTTTTTTTTTTTTTTTTGGTTTTTTTCGAGACAGGGTTTCTCTGTATAGCCCTGGCTGTCCTGGAACTCACTCTGGAGACCAGGCTGGCCTCGAACTCAGAAATCCGCCTGCCTCTGCCTCCCAAGTGCTGGGATTAAAGGCGTGCGCCACCACCGCCCGGCTTCAAAATTACTTTTTTAAATGTTCTTATTAGATATTTTTTTATTTACATTTCAAATGTTATCCCCTTTCCCAGTTCAACTCCCCCCACCTCCAGAAATCCCCATCCCATCCTCCTCCCCCCTGCTTCTATGAGGGTGTTCCCCTACCCATTCACCCACTTCCACCTCCCTGCCCTGGCATTCCCCTACACTGGGGCATGGAGCCGTCACAGGACCAAGGGCCTCTCCTCTCATTGATGGCCAACAAGACCATCCTCTGCTACACATGTGACTGGAGTCATGGGTCCCTCCGTGTGTACTCTTTGGTTGGTGGTTTAGTCCCTAGGAATTCTGGGAGGTCTGGTTGGTTGATATTGTTGTTCTTCCTGTGGGGCTGCAAACCCCTTCGTTCCTTCAGTCTTTTCTCTAACTCCTCCACTGGAGACCTCATGCTCAGTCAATGATTAGCTGGGAGCATCTGTCTCTATATTTATCAGGCTCTGGCAGAGCCTCTCAGGAGACAGCTATATCAGGTTCCTATCACCAAGCACTTCCCAGCATCCACAATAGAGTCCAGGTTTGGTAACCATATATGGGATGGATCCCCAAATGGGACAGTCTCTGGATGCCCTTTCCTTCAGTCTCTACTCCATACTTTGTCTCTGTATTTCCTCCCATGAGTATTTTGTTCCCCCTTCTAAGAAGGACAGAAGCATCTACACTTTGGTCTTCCTTCTTCTTGAGCTTCATGTAGTCTGTAAATTGTATTTTGGGTATTCTGAGCTTTTGGGCTAATGTCCACTTATCAGTGAGGTCATACCATGTGTGTTCTTTGTGACTGGGTTACCTCACTCAGGATGATATTTTCTAATTCCATCCATTTACCTAAGAATTTCATGAAGTCATTGTTTTTAATAGTTGAGTAGTACTCCATTGTGTAAATATACCACCTTTTCTGTGTCCATAGATCTGTTGAAGGACATCTGGGTTCTTTCCAGCTTGTGACTATTATACATAAGGCTGCTATGAACATAGTGGAGTATGTGTCCTTGTTATATGTTGGAGCATCTTTTGGGTATACGCCTAGGAGTGGTATAGCTGGGTCTTCAGGCAGTATTATTTCCAATTTTCTGAGGAACTACCAGACTGATTTCCAGAATAATTGTGCCAGCTTGCAATCCCACCAGCAATGGAGGAGTGTTCCTCTTTCTCCATATTCTTCCCATCATCTGCTGTCACCTGAGTATTTTTATCTTCACCATTCTGACTGGTGTGAGGTAGAATAAGAACAGGCACTCTGAAGACAAGACAGAGCAAGGCAAGGTTAGATGTCTGTGTCTGTCTTTGTGCATGTTTGTCTCCTGAAGCACGGCTATTCCTTGAAAGCACCAGTACTGGGCTGTGTCTCTTAAGATCTGTGGGGCTTCTGCCTGGTCTGTGACTCGCTTTGCTCAACTTTCTGATATTCATGCTGGTCTCCATTGTGGATTAGAGACACTGTATGAAGAAACAGCTCTCCTAGAAAAGAACACTTGGACTGGTAGATTGGCAAAAAAGAAAAATGTGATAATGATGGTGGTGGCGCAAAGATGCTCTACTCTTAGACCAAAACATTCTAAGCACCTGTGTAAGCATGTTTTTCAATGACAATAACATGTAGCTCAGTATGCTGGGTAAAACAAATTGTCCATCCCAATGTAAGTGGGCATTGTCCAACCAGCTGGTAGCCAGAGAGAGACATCGGACTCTCTCCTAGTTCTCAGACCTTTGAGCTCAAACTAAAGTGAATTCACAGGTTCTGTGAGCACTCCAAGTTGGCGGTTGTCTGTGTGGTCTTCACACTTCACAGAGTCTGTGATTCAATGAACCAACTCAAATGCAGAAGTCAATCAGGTCTCAGGTCACACTGTTGGTTCTGTTACTTTGGAGAAACTAATACCAACCACAGACTGATGCCATCGCGCTGTTCTGTAAGCTTTTCTTTGTGTCTGCAAATATTCAAAATGAAAACAGGGCTTGGGGGGCGGGGAGGGTGTTCTGGAGCCGGCAGTTGTCAGGAGAAAGATGGAGAACTTTCCTAAGGCAAGGTGTTAGTGACATTGTGAACCCAACACAAGAGAGGCTGAAGCGGGAGGATCTTGTGTTGAGGACAGTTAGAGCTACATGGTGTCTACCTGCCTCAAAACACAAAAGCAAAACAAAAAAATAAGCTTGCCGAAGCTTCTCTCTTCCCTTCTCAGTGAATCCGCTTCTTTAAAATGGAGGTTTAAACACACAACAGTTGCTGTACTTAAGCATGATAATACATTTCTTACGGTACAGATTTATGCTCTATAAACACTGCCCTGATGAAGTTCGGCCTTAACCTTTGTTCTGTAAATGTTTCCGAGTTTTTCCACTGCTGCGTTACAAAAATAAATGTCAGCGGGAGTGCAGGCTTTTCACAAAATTTGCCAGCTCCACAGATAGCCTATAATCTGCAAGCTTAAAAGACCAGGCCACAACTTTTTCAACTGGAAATCATTTCAAGATATTTTTCTGATGTCCCCACAGGACTTGGGTCTCTCTGCATTGTGTGACATCCAAACTGGCTTTCCAACTTGGAAATTATACAAGAGTAAGGTGTCACTTGGTACTAATAAAACCTCTGATAACTCCTGTCTTAGGGTTTCTCTAGCTGACCACAGTAACTCTTACAAAGGAAAGCATTTAATTGAGGCTGGGCTACAGTTCGGAGGTTTTGTCCACTTTCATCATGGTAGGGTACATAGTGTCACACACAGACGCTGTGCTGGAGAGAGTGACCCTGGGCCTGGCTTGAGCATTTGAAATCTCAGACCCCAACCCCAGTGACACACTTACTCCAACAAGGCCACACCTACTCCAACAAGACCATGCCCCCTCCTGTCACTCCCTAGGAACCTATCTATAGTGGGCCATTTTCATTCAAACCACCAACAGCTACCAAGTAGCTTTTTCCCAGTTTGCTGCTTCTGAGGTGACTTAGTAGATGCAACCAATTGTCCCTGCAGTTATAGGGGATACAATGCTCTCTTTTGGCCTCCATGGGCACAAGGAACACACATGGTGTACATACATACATACATACAAGCAAACATTTATACACATAAAATAAGTTAAGTCTTATTTACTTTTTAAAAGAAGTGGTGTTATTTTTGAATACATGCAGAGGTTTTTGACCTTGTGAATAAGCTGAACATCATTAGCATTTAAACACTGGCTTGAAATTGGCTGGAGGAAGTCTTTGTATCAGGTCATATGTCAAGTTGTATATGTAACTATTAGGACATCCAGTATTTGCTTGGGATTTATTTACTGACAGACTCTTAATTTACTTTGAAGTGTTTTCTTCTCAGACAGTCCTAGTGGGGCTGGCTCCTCAGCCATTATCGAGGGAGCATGATGATCTGCTCCTCACCAACCAGAAAACCATGGCAACTGCAGTTCCCTGTGCAACTTCAAGGATGAGCAAACGAACCAAGTTAAGCCAGTCTGGCCATAACATTACATACTCAATTATTACTTTAAACTTTTTTGAGACAGGACTTAGAACTCATTATGTAGATCAGGTTGGCCTTGAAGTTATAGAGATCCTGCCTTTGCCTACCTCAAATTAAAGGCATGTGCCACCATGCCAGACATAATACTTAAAAAATTTTTTACAGAGTCCTACTTCCAATAGTTTTGAGATTTTGAGATTGTGACACTGAAAATATGGACTAAAACATAATGAAATCAAGAGATAACCCTTTCAATTAAGTTTATACAGGATCTTGTTAGGAAGCCCAAGTTTGCCTGAGACAGGATGCCTGACCTCAGCGACTGAAGCTTTATCTTGACTCACTGTCTTGGGGTTTCATCTTATCCTAGCAATAAAGGAATAAAGATATTGTGACAGAAATGTGTGGCCAAAGTTCTTTGCATCACAATGAACCAAGAAGGAGAGAGAGAGGAGAGAGAGAGAGAGAGAGAGAGAGAGAGAGGGAGGGAGGGAGGGAGGGAGGGAGGAAGGGAGATTAAGAAGTACTGAGTACAACCTTCAAAGGTGACCTATTCCCATCAGACTGGTCCCATATCCCAACATCCTCAGAACCCCCTAAAACAACATTATCAACTGAGGATTAGGAATTCAAGACATGAGCCTATGGGAGACATTTTGAATGGAAAAACTAACACCATTCACCTCCCAGGCAGAATTGGTGTTCTGGGGGAGGTACCATTTAAGCCTTAGCACCAACCGACTATATACAATTTCAGAATACTATATAGAACCACCAAACTTTTATAATGAATTTCTAAAGTTCAAAATTCCCCCTTGATAAAGGACTATATTTCTATTGATGATGCTTTTCTTTGCTCCAGGTTTTCTTAATATTGTTGATGGCTTTACAATTTAAAAGTGAAATTCTTTCCTTTAATATACTTAGCTTCAAGTTAAAAAAAATCACAGCCTTTTTTAAAAATTATTTTTATTTATTTATTTTTCTTTTTTTAAACTTTTATTGCATTATGATGAAAAAGTTACATGATTTCAATTTATCTGAATTTGTTAACATGTAAAAACATATTTTAAGTAAATAGAATTAAATCACATTGTTTCTCTTTTGTACCCCAACTCCACCCAGAGACCCCCCTTCAATATCTACAACATCTTTTTTGTCATATTCCTTAAAATTTATAAAATATTATAACAATAGAAATAAGTACTATAAAAGTTGTTTGATATAAAACAACAATCAATTTAATAGTCTTATGTAGATACTCGTCTACAGCAATAGTGAAAATATATTTTTCTCAATATAAATTTTAAATAACTCCAAACATATT
>NW_022196914.1:52837186-52837535 GCF_008632895.1 Mastomys coucha
TTTAGTAGAATTTAAAATCTTGGCTCTTACTGTGGTACAAGCCCAAAATAGGAACAATTTTTAGATATTAGATTTCATTGTTATAAGGCTGTACTTCAATGACCCTCACATCACCAAAGCATTTTACCTCCATCGTAGCTAAGCTGAGAATTGACAGTTCTGCTGCACCAAGAAATGAATTGTAGGCACGATTTTTGGATACAGACTTCCTGCTATGGTCAAAGCTATTGACTTGAGTGAGTGACTTTATTCTCAGCCCACAGAGAACAGGTTATATTCATTTAGGAAATGGTGTATGTATTAAGATGGTCTATCCATAAAGTCATTCACCAACTGTTTCAATGAACAA
>NW_022196914.1:52838941-52866968 GCF_008632895.1 Mastomys coucha
CCTGTGTTCTCCTGTATTTCTTTGAGGGTGCTATTTATGTCTTTCTTAAAGTCCTGTATCATCACCCTAAGAAATGATTTTTATATCTGAATCTTACTTTTCCGGTATAATGGTATGTCCAGGACTTGCTATGGTGGGAGAATTGGGTTCTGATGATGCCAAGTAACCTTGGTTTGTGTTGTTTATTTTCTTATGCTTGTCCCCCTCCTCCCCCAGACATCTGGTTATCTCTAGTGCTATCTGCCCTTGCTAAATCTGACTGGAGCCTGTCCTTCCTGTGATCCTGGTTGTGTCAGAACTCCTCAGAGTCAAGCTGTCTCTGTGATCCTGTGATTCTGGGATCCTGGGATCCTGGGCTTGTTAGACACCTGGGATTGGAGCTTCCTCTGGGTGTTGTTGGACTGGCTGCAGACGGAGCTTGCACCCAAGGTCTGCTCAGGACACCAGCCCAGAGAGACCAGAAGGAACCTGAGCCACTGGGCTGGTGGAGTTCCTGTGTGCCTGGTCCTGCTGGTCCCAGTTACTCCCCAAAAATCACAGCCTTAATTCATGTTGTTTACTCTCCTGACATTTTAACAAGACAATTTTATGAAGACCTAAATGTTCCATGTAGTATTAGGAAGATGTAAAATATTAAGGGACATTTAGGCTGGGTAGAGTAGAAGAGAATACCATTTGAGTCACAAGATACAATTAGGGATCACCAGGGATGTGGCACGAAGTGTACTCAACCCCACCTCTTCCTGCTTAGCAGAGAACAAGGTGCCTTGGTAAGATATGAGATTAATCAAGTAGAAGGAAAAATAGTAATTTTAGAAGGATTGAATATTCCTGGTTAGAGTGATCAAAACTACAAGACTTGTAACTAAAACATAGTCAAATCCATTTCAACTGAAAGCTGTGCTTTCCGTGTATGGATTAACTAGAATCTAGTGTTTTATTTTCATCTTACTGATTTCCAAGAATATTTGTCCAAATGCTCTCTGTGTAAGCACATTAGTTCCTTATAAGAAAACATCATAACTTGTGCAGAATATGACTCTTAGCTTGAAGTTCCCTCCAAACAGGGCCAAAACAAGACCAGAAAGTAGGTAACTTATTTGGGATGTTATCCTAGGATGCAAAACATCAAGAGGAGTGGAGGAAAACAGAGAAAGAGAAACCAGCCTTTTAAAAGGTACATTCTCAGAATGGTTGTTGGGTCATAGGAGACTGGCTGAAACTGGAGGTAGCTTAGGGAAAATGGCACAAGACTCCTCAGGTATCAGCTAAGTTCACTTACTTACAATCTCCCCCATCCTAGGGGGTCTTTGTAAAAGCTTCCTGATCCATGTGATCCAACCCAGTGGCCCCCAAGCCTCAGGCCCCACTCCTGATATTGAGAAATAGTTATAATTTTTCTATTCTAATTGCATCCCAAGGCCTCACCTCATTGGGTACGTGTGTGTGTGTACATCCTGTGATAGAAACCACCCCATACAAACATAAACTTAGCAGCTGCTTCTTGGGACCCTAAAGGAATCTTCAGAAGTGAGCCTTAAGCTGGATCCGGAAGTAGAAATGTGAAAATGTCCCCGCTTCTCTGCATGATGCATGATTTCTCTTCTTCTTCTTCTTCTTCTTCTTCTTCTTCTTCTTCTTCTTCTTCTTCTTCTTCTTCTTCTTCTCCTTCTCCTCCTTCTCCTTCTCCTTCTTCTTCTTCTTCTTCTTCTCCTCCTCCTCCTCCTCCTTCTTCTCCTCCTCCTCCTCCTTCTTCTCCTCCTCCTCCTCCTTCTTTACCCTTTCCTCCTCTTCTTTCTCCTCCTCTTTTTCTTTTCAAGAGTCATCATGCCAAGAAACGTGGGAATGAGAAATGGAGAAGGGAAGTGGAGTTTCTTGGTACAGACACTCTAGAGGGGCCATTTGCATCCTTTCCTTCAAACTCACTATGAACCAGGAATACTCCTTCCTGCCTAAGTTGCCTTGAGTTGAGCTTGTGGTCCCAGGCAACCAACCCACCAGTTAAACTCTGCACTCCGAGGCTGGGATCAAACGGCTGGTGGTTTATGCTTAAGGGGGAGAGAGAGACTGGAAGAGCAGCTGAGCTGAGGAGGAAGGTGGGTGCTTTAAAGAAGGACTCTTGGCTTCCCTCCCCAGAAGGGACATATGACGTAAAATGCAGACAGGATGTGGAGGCTGGATGAACACCTGTGCTTTTGTGAGTGTGAAATGGCAGGCTGTGGCTTTTGGATTCCTGGGGTCTGTTGTTGTTGCCATACTGGAGGCTGAGCTAGGCATCTTATGTTGGGCAGGTATTCTATGACTAAAGTCCCCCAGGACTTTCCTTTTTGTTTTGAGACATGGTCTCACTAAAGTACCCAGACTGGCTTAGAACTCACTCAGTAATCCAGGCAGAGCTCGTGTCTCTGCTCCCCTGAGTTCTAGGATTATTAACATGAGCCACAGCTTCCAAACCAGAATTCATGTTTGGGTATTACAATAATGTACACATTGCTCCCATGAATGTGGTTCTGCAAATCAATTAGCTGGTAGCACTTGAGTTCTTTAAGAATACAGTGCATCCCACATCCCCATAACACATCTACTATTATCTCTTTCCTAAGTCTTGAGACTCTTTCTCCTGATCCAGCTTTAACAGGGACTGTCAATCAGTCATGGATACTTTTTTTAAAAAGATTTATTTTATTTATTTTATGTGTATGAGTACACTATAGCTGTACAGATGACCGTGAGCCACCATGTGGTTGCTGGGATTCGAACTCAGGACCTTCAGAAGAGCAGTCAGTGCTCTTAATCGCTGAGCCATCTCACCAGCCCAGTCATGGATACTTGATACTCATTCTGAGATGCTTCTGTGTGACTTCTAGGGGGCATAAACAAATGTCTGTTTACCTCAGATAGAGAACTGACAGCCAAAGATAGTCTACTCAAGTCCAATTGGTGAAACAGTAAGTTTAATTGTACTTACTGACAGTAACGTGGGTAAGGTGGGTACTTAAAAGAACATGCACAAGTTACTAGCTATACCACCAAAGAAACAGCTTGTTTCCTCTGCAACTGTTAACTTCCTGTGTCTTTGTGTACACTGCCTTGTGTAAGCCCTCCTCCCCTTCCAGAAGGGAGCATTAGTGAGCCAAGCTTTAAGAGTCTCATGCCATTAATCAGAACAGCTCTGATTTCAAGACAGAAATTGCCATGTCTTGTCCAGAGAAAAGAGTTCTGCTACGAAAATTCTGATGTAAAAGACATGATTCCAGATTCATAGAGCTAGGGTTCTTTTTTTTTTTTTTTAAGATAAGGCATTTAAAGAAATATATACCACTAAGGCTACCATGCTAAGCAATGCATGAACTTACACAAGGAGCTAGTAAGTCATGATTAGAATGGAACAAAGGTTCTTGGGAAGGGGGTGAGCAAGCTTTCCAAGGAAGTTTAAAAGAAAAGCAGAGAAAGAAGAAAGGACAGGGATGTATAGGGAATCAGAGCACTCAAGGATTCAAGGATTCAAGGAAGGATTGTGTCCATTCATTTCCAAGGTTGGAAACACTTAGCCTGTGGCCCCACCCACACTGAGAAGTTTCTACTTAATGGTGGCCAGCATGGTGATCCAGAGATCTCCTGGTTGTTGGAAATACCTTCCTCTTTCTAAACTTCACTTTGTGTATGAACATGGGAAGCAGATTTATGAGTGACTGTGTCCAAAGCAGATGATGTCCTGAATGCATCTGTATTATTGATATTGGGCAGGGCTGTGCCTTGGACCCAGGGAATTGGCAGAGCCTTTCCAGGGGTGAGGCTCAGAGGGATGATCGTAAAGCCTCCTTCTGGTCCAAGTACAATGATGGCAGAAACCTCACCTCCTTCCTCCCCGATAACTGTAGCCTGAGATTGATTCCCTTACAGAGACCTCCTACCAAAACTAGCTACCTCCTCCTCCTCCTTGTGCTGTACATAATGAAAATGCTGATGTTCTGGGTTGTGATGGTGCAGCTCCATCAGAGCATGAACAACCTTAGCTCTTCTGGACATGTGCCTGTGTGTCTGTTCTTTAGTCAGTCCATTGCTGCTTCCTCAGTCGGGTCAAGGCCCAGCCTCAATTTATGTGACACAGAGGCTGTGAAGGTTGTGTACTATGTGGCTCATCACCACCAGCGTCCAGACGCTTCAAATACAGATGAAGTCAGAAAGGGTCTCCAAGGAGGTAAGGGGGGCAAAAAGGTGGGCTTTGGCTTTGAAAAGAAACATAAAGATATTTCTACAAACTTTAGAAACACGTATCATATTACATTAGTATGAAGTCCTTATATAATCCAATCCTTTGTATTTCATGCATAAAATGATTTCCTTTGTGTTAGGAGCAAAATTACAAGTTATATTAATTATTAGTTAATTTCTACTTCTTATTTTTCCCAATCCCCAATAAGTGAAACATTCCTCTTAACATTCCTTATAACCTCAAATTACCCTATCATACAGTGGCTAATTACCATATGCTAAATATTATAGTAATGTAGATTCAAATAACTATACCTTTTCATCATACTATGATGTAAATGCTCCAAATCTTCGAAAGTATTGAAAATACAACTTATAAATATTATGTTCTGTTTGTTTTGAAACCAGATATGGCAGGTGTTCCAGACTGGCCTCAAACTCATCATCCTCCTGCCTCACTCCTGCTTCCAAAAGCTGAGATGAAAGTCCTGTGCTACTGCATCTCCATGAGCTTACCATTATCATTTTTTTTTTTTTTTTTTTTTTTTAGTATAGAAGAGAGTTTATTAAGGGCATAGGAGAAGAGAGCTAAGAGAAGAGGGTAGTAGAGGCAGAGAAAGCCAGAGAGAGAGAAAGAGAGAGAGAAAGAGAGAGAGAGAGAGAGAGAGAGAGAGAAAGAGAGAGAGAGAAAGAGAGAGAGAGAAAGAGAGCGAGAGAGAGAGAGCGCAGAGGAGTAGAAGCCAGCCATGAGCAAGTAAAGAAAGCACCATTATCATTAACTTCTTTCCCTTCTCCATATTGTTACGTGGGAGCTATGACCTCAGCCTTGTAGAAATGGTTCCCACGTGAACCCTTAACACTGGAACAAGATGCTGACCTTCTCCATTATAACCCATCTCAATTTGAACTTGATCTTTTCTCATCTTTTCTGTTGTGTGGGAGCCCCTACTCCCCATACGATCTTCTGGTTTAATCGAAGGTTGATTTACCCTCAAGATACTTTGTTCCTCCCTGCAATGTAAGTTTTAGTACAAACTAAAATGTCTGGTGGGAGTGCCACAGTTTGGATAAGTGCTCTCTCCAAGGCCCATATATTTAAAGGCTCAGTCCCAGAGTGGCAGGGCCTAGGGGGGTGGTCTTCACATCATGGGACAATGCTGTGGAGAGGAACTGTGGGATCCTGTATTTTCCTCCACTCCTTTTCAGGTCCCGGCTATGAAGTGAGTGGTTTTGTTCTGTCAAACGCCTCTGCCCTGCTATGGTGTCCTTGCCTTGCTATAGGGCTCATTGGCAATGGGCACAACCTCTGAAACTGAGGCTGCATAACCTGTTTCTCTCCACAAGGTATAACTTATAGATAATGTAGGGTAAAGCTAGCAGGAGACAAAATGATGGACAAAAATCAACTCTGAAAGACAGTAGGCTATGGAAAGCCTGGAGCTGCCCTGAGGAACACCCCTGACGTCAACACAACCTGTTAGTTCCGTAGCATTAAAGTCATGGTGGTTCCTAAGAAAGCAGTTGCATTTAAAAACCCTTCTTGAGTCTAAGTGAATTATGTAACCTCCTCCAGATAATTGTGTTAGCTCTCTTGAGGGATCCATATGCCTCTACTATCAAGATGTGTATAAACTTCAAACTGAAGGAGTGACTTCATCTAATGGCCAGATCATGGTTCTCTCCAATGATGTGCCTACCCAGTTGCATCCTGATTAGAGGAAGAGGAAGGGGGTCAAAGCTCCCTAAGATGTTTTAGAAAAACAAGATGCTCCTGCAAAGTTAGAAGAGCTTGAAGAATGATGACTCACTCAATGAAGTCCAAGCATGATGTCCTGAGCTCAGAAACCTAGCCCCCAAGTAAAAAGAAGTGTGCATAGTGTATGTCTCTTTAATCCTAGCACAGAGAGACAGTGACAGGAACATTCCTAGAGCTCCCTGGCCTAACAGCCTAGCCAAGTCAGTCAACTCCCAGGTTCAGTGAAAGACCCTGTCTCAAGAGAGGAAGGAAGGGAGGGAGAGAGGGGGGGGAGAGAGAGAGAGGCAGAGACAGAGACAGAGACAGAGACTGATAAAGAAAGACACCTGATGTCAACTGACTTCACACACACATGCACATATGTATATAGGTACCTTCATACACACATGTACAAAAAAACACATACAGCACACAGACACAGACATACACACACACACACACACACACACACACACACACACACACACACAGATGGAGTTGAATTTTAAGGCTCTTATCCACACACATGTGGAAACGGGAATTCCAGTTGTCCTTGCCTTTGACCGGTTCTCCCACTTGGCTTCCCAGCTGCCTTTCACCACTTGCTCAGCCTTTCTGTGTGACTGCACTCTGACTCCAGGCCCTGTTTCTCTTACTTCCTTGACCTCCTGTCTTCTTGTTGTTGTTCTGTTGTTTTTGTTTGTTTGCTTGCTTGCTTTTGTTTTGCTTGCTTTGTTTTGTTTTTCTGGAGCTAAGAACTAAACCCAAGGTTTCATGAACACTAGAAAAATGCTATATTGATGAGTTACATTTCAGTTACCCTTTTAAATTTGAGACAGGGTGTGGTGGTTTGAACAGGTTTGGTCCCCACAGATTCATGTTTGAATGCTTGGCTATAAGGAGTGGCACTACTAGGAGGTGTGGCCTTATTAGAGGAGGTGTGTCACTGGGAAGGAAGGGCTTTGAAGTCTTAAATGTTCAAGCTACTCCCAGTGTCATATAAATCCAGTCTCCTCCTGCCTGCCTTCAGATCAGCATGTAGTACTCTCAGCTTCTCCTCTAGCATCAAATTTGCCTGCATGATGTCATACTTCCCACCATGATAACAATGGATTGAACCTCTAAAACTGTAAGTCAGACCCAACTAAATGTTTTCTTTTCTAAGAGTTGCCTTGGTCATGGTGTCTTTTCACAGCAATAAAAGCCAAACTTTTTGCTGGAAGTCTATAGGAAGACAATGGAAGAAGAAAGGATTTGTTAGTTCTGCTTGCCCTTGCTTTGCCAACACATCCATTGGAGCCCAGATTAAGGATGTGCCTCAAGATCTGGAGTAAAGGCATGTATTTATCATCTGGATCAAAAGCATGTGTCATCCCACCTCAAGATCTGGATGGTGTGCTCTCTGTTTCTGGATTGTAGTTCATTCCAGATATAGTCCAGTTTAACAAGGAAGAGTCTCACTAAATCTCACAGGGTCTCACTAAATTGCCCAGGGTGACCCATCTGCCTCAGTCTCCCAAGTAGCTGGGGTTATCTGTGTAACCATGCCTGGCTGAATAGACATTTCATGATTTCATTTGTACTAAGTAGACAGTTTTCTTGCCCCTCAACTCCCTTTCCTACCAACTACCCTAGTTCCCACAAGTGGCTAACTATACCTTTGGTATGAATCATTTAGCAAGCCTAGTTTTCCTGCTTGTAAAATGAAAGGTTGCTTTCAATGGTATCTTTAAATTAAAAAATATTATTGCCTTGCTGTCTGATTCTTGGAGACTATGGCCTGTCCCTGATCGGTCCTTGGTCCACAGAAGGATGATTAGTAATTGGATGTGCTGAGCAATTACATGGTTTCCTGTCATCTGGACTCTTGTAGTAACTGCAGGTTCAAAAATTAATCCTTCCTGGCTATAATTTCTTTTCTTGTCACTGTGAAACAAAAAGAAAAAAGAAAACTGAAAGAAACATGGAAGGATTTATTCTGACTCATGGTTCATAGGATACAGTTCATCATGGAGACAGGAGCTGCTCACAGCCACTACTGCTGTAGTGTCCAGTGGCTAGCTGCAGAGCCTTAGCAGTCAGGGAACAGAGGGAGCTCAGCTGAGAGTCCATGACCCCTAGGACCTCCTCCTCAGAGATTCACTTCCTCTAGGAAGGCCCCACCTCCTAAACATTCCACAATCTTCCAAAACAGTGTCACTAGGTGGTGAGCAGGGATAAACATCAAACCATACTCACACCCTAACCATAATAATGATCTAGAACTGTACCAAATCCAGAACCAACTTTTCTTTCACATAATATCACACTCATATCATATTCATGTTAGCATACAGAGTGTGAAATAGTTACTGTTTCTCCAAATGAAGAAGCCAACAATGGATCATTTCTATAGGGAGGGAGGGAGGGAGGGAGCGAGGGAGAGAGGAGAGAGAGAGAGAGAGAGAGAGAGAGAGAGAGAGAGAGAGAGAGAGAGAGAGAGAGAATTATTGGAACAAATATCAATGCCTCAAAAAAAAAATCCTTGGCAGACTAGAGAATTAGGCTCATGAAGAAAGACCTCAGGTTGCTGGCACACAGTCAGATGGTTCCTATCAGAGGCACAGTCATCATGGAGTACGGGCTTCAACATCTCCAGCCCCGGACACTCTGTCCATGAAGTCTCACCATCCAGACAACTCTGAGTGATTTCTGGCCACCTCTGCTCTTTGGATCACTTTCTGAAAATCGAAGAGTCTAGGGAAAGGCATCTAATTACATGTGTTACAGGGCCTTGGGACAAAGTGGTCTTCTTCTTCTCTGCTTCAGCTCCAGGACTGGGAAGGTGAAAGAAGAAAGGTGTGCTAGCTTTTCTCACTTAGCAGAAACTCACAGGCAATGGCCTGCAGCGAGAGACACGTTAATATGCAAGCACTACGACATATTTATTTAGTCACAGTTTTACCTGACACAAGCACCTTTAGAAAAGAAGACCCAAGAGACCCCAGAGGAATTATCTCCCCAGAAAATTTTTGGAAGCATCAGCAGCCATGTAGCAATAGGACTCAATACTCGGGCAAGACCGAGTCTGTAGCACAAGCGTGCAGACAGGAGTTTGGATCCCCAGGACCCACGTAAAAAACCACAGGGCCAGGAAGTGGTGGCCACTTGTAATTTCAGCCTCAGAAGGTGGAGACAGGGGCTCCCCAAAGCAAGGTGGCTAACAAGATTAGCCCTATTGCCATGTTCTGGCAATCTGAGATACTCTGCCTCAGTGAATGAGTGGAAGATTAATGGAGGAGAGCTCCTAACATCAACCTTGACCTCCACAGGAGCACACATACACATGTGACCGTGCACCCACACCACACACATGCACACACACGTGCACACCTCCACGGAAATGGAAAAAGAAAGAAAGAGGTAAAGCCCACTGGGAATAGACTCGGGAGAAGCTGGCTGTGCTTGCCTGTTCAGATCTCTTTTGGGCTGTGTGTTTTCCCTTCCTCCTGGGTATAGGACAGGACCCGTATGGAGTGAGAGTCTTTGGAGGAGAAGTAAGTGGGCTTCCTGGATTTGATGGCTCAGTTCGAGAGGGAAGAGTTCTAGTGTCTCTCAATCGTCTTGAGAAAGAGGAATTCTGGTTGCTGTGACCTGCTCTGGGGGAGAGAGAAGAGTAGGAGACGGGAGGAGGAGGCCAAAGAGATTTACTTTCTCGGCCTTGTGCTCTCCCTTAGCTAAAAGCACTCATCATGACAAATCTGTAGTCTTTGGAGTAGCACACTTGCAGAGGCAAGAGCCTGGCTTCCCCTCATTTTCAATTTGCCAAAATAGGAAAGCAGTTTGGTGCTGGACGGCAAACAGTGATGACTGCTCCCTTAGCACTGTCCTCACTTATGATTGCAAATTTTGCACATCCTGGGGTTTTAATTACCCCAAGAGCAGTCTTAGGGCTGAGCAGGTATCCCAGCATCCCTTCACCTTATCACTGATTCATATGAACCACTAGGTGCTCTGGTTAATGAAAACATATTCATCAGTGTAGTGACTAATTTGCATGGCTCCTCTGCGTGACAAAATGAATATTTAGAATGAATGAGTCATCAGAAGAAAAACCATCTTCTGAATACAGGTTGCCCTTGACTCCACCTGGTACCCACTTCTGGATGAAAATTCTGAGCAAAGTTGATGTTACTTTTCCCATAACAGTGCACTGTGATTTAAATATGTGTAGGTATGGTATGTTATCTTGACTGTCAGTTTGATTGATTCTGGGATGAACTAAGAGACAATGCCAGAAAGAATTAACTGAGAGGGAAGCTTTTTTCAAGATTGGGCAGCATCTTCTGATGGGGGCCCCAATATGAAGCTGTCCAAGGTTGAAGCAACTTGGCCTGCCTACCTTCACTCCTTGCAGCTGAGTGCATCTATCTTGTTGCTGTGTCTGTTGCTGCCACCTTTCCCTGTGCCATAGTGAGACCACCAGAGCATCCAGATGATGGACTGAGCCTTGATTACAAGTGGACTACTTGTAATCTCAGCGTTGAGAGTGAGGCAGAGAGTTCAACACTGGGCTATGTAGGTAGTCTCAGATAAATAAATAAAAAAGAAAGAAGAAACAGAACTTCTTGCTCAATTCTGCATGATAGCGCAAAAGTAACAGTAAGTATTATGTAAACTAAAAGGTATTGGCTGCTTAAGTAAAAGTTTACTAATAGTCACTGAAATTTCAATTGGGTATAATTTCATGTGACATATTGTTGAGACCTAGGTAAAATGTTAAGGCCTAAGTAACTGTTACCTTGCTAACCTGCCATTATTAGGAAACTGTCTAATGCCAAGATTGATTACATATTCTGTTATGTTCTGTGCCCTTGGAAACCAGTCATGATAGAAGTCAGTAGAAATGCTCTGTATGGTTACCCATAACTTGGACCAGAGTCAACCACCCAGCAGCACTTCCTGCACCTATGTATAAGCTTTTATGGTATTGGCTTTTATAAGCTGCCCCTGAGATGAACCCCAACATAATGGAGGAGAGACACCTGCACCCATATACGGAACTATTTGGAATAAGACATTTTGAGTGGTGGTCTATTTAAGTTTAAGTTCCCAAGACCTCCCTGGGAACTGGCATCCTACTTGGCAGAAAGACACATGTACGTGGGTAACTGACATCCTGGTTGGCAAGTTAAGACATGAATGTTAGACAACTTAGGATGGGAATATTAGACAAGGCAAATCCCCTGCCACAATTGAGTACCCAGCCAGTGGGAGCAGGATAAGTGTACAACAAAGACATGTTCCTAAGAAAATCCCCTATTCCTAAATCCTGAATGGTGAAGTAACTTGACATAGATTTTTGTGGATTTAAAGCTTTAAAACCCTGCAGAATCTTAACTCAATGTCATGGTTCAGTTCCCAACTCTGGACCATGGCCCTGGTTGACCAGTTCTTGGGTGTGTGCTCAACAAACTCTCCCTGTCTGACTAAGATCGGTGTTCATGTGGTTTGTGAGATGATTCTGGACACCAACAATATTATCTTTATTTTATTTTTCCCCAATCATTTAAAGATACAAATGTATGCTTAATGACAGACCTTACAAAATTAGGTTGGATTTGGTCCATGGGATAACCTTGGCTCATGATGGCTATAGTTTGCTAATCTTTGTCAGAGAGCCATATATATATATATATATATATATATATATATATATATATATATATATATATATTTGCACAGAAGAATCCCCATCTTTGGTTCATTTATTTATTCTGTTTGCATATTTGGTGCCGTTTGTAGGCGCAAGAACTATCTGGCCAGCACTGGGTCAGATGACAGAGATAGAAATTCCAGTCCCTGTGGCATGGACTCACACGACCTCCATGCAGGACCGGCAGTGAGAAGTTCCTTACAGAAGTGAGCACATTGCAGGGGCAGCCTCTGGAATAAGGTATAGTTCATGACATGTCTGGGAGGCATGAGACATGTCAAATGCTCGACACACCCAGGAATCAGCAACATCTAGTTCAACTATATTAAGTCATCCTAGGAAGGCCTGGCCTGGCCAGGCTATCGTAGAGCTCTATAGGGCCACTGTAAATCCCAATGTGGTGGGCAGCCAAGACAACATGAGCAATTCAAATGAGTAATGCCAATAGCACGTAGCTTTCTCACTATGACACAGTGTTACACACAGCATTTTCATGCATGGGAGCATCTTCCCCTGTATCCCACCACTGTCCCTTTTATCCCTTGTCCCTCCCATCTGAACCCTTGGCTCCCTGGTTTTGTTTCTGCTTTGATGTCATCAGTTTATAAAAGAGTATACACAACGCATTGCTTCCTGAATGGCTCAACTTGGAAATCAGTAAAAGGTGGCTTCTGAAGCAATGGCGATCTTTTTGGATTTCTAATTTACCGAATAATTCACCTGACTGACACTCTTGGGGAAAGATAATGGAGTCCAAGGACTTCTAAAAGGGAATGTGCTGTGCTGTGCTCTAGCCAGGGGAGTCCGTGCTTCCCAGGGTCCATGCCTTATAACACAAGCCATTGCATGAAAGCAAGAATAACATAATCACTTCAAATATTCATTATATTTGGGACTCCTATCCATTTCACAGTGCCTCCCCCATCCACATTAAATAAGAAACCTCCATTTTGTGCTACAGGAGATAAAAAAATCCTGAAGATTATATGCTTGGCCTTGAAGTGGAAGTCTCTTTCAAAATCATGAGTAGGAAAATAATAAATCACTCTTTTTGACATAAGACATAAGGGCAAGAACATTCATTTCTGTTTTGAGTCTTCATCAGGTGACTGCAGAATGCCATGTTATGCAATCAGAAATTCAGGATGAATTGCTCAGAGTGCATTATATTAAAAGATACCATCTTGGAACACGGGATGCTCAGGAGATGGGAGGGACATTAATCTGCATGCAGTGATCATCTCCTGCAATCGGACACAGGAATCTGATGGGAGATGAGCTGTTCAGATGCCAGCACCCAGAGGAGCTGTGCTGGGCAGAGCACTGTAGCCTTGTGCCATTCAGCCAGGTGCCAGGCTATTGCCCGGTCTTCCAGCCTTTCTTCTTCTGCTGGCCATGAGATTAGGAGATAGGGAGATAAGCCATGCAGGCCAACTGATGGCCAGTGTAAAGATGCCGAAAATTACATGGAACTAGATCAATACTTCAAATTACAGTGCATCTTCATTTCTGAAATAAGTATTGCATCTACCCTGTTTAAACCTCAACAAGTCTAAATGGACGTGGAGTGTAAACAAAGAAAACAAGCCTCCTCCCCTCACTGCCTCCCCTTCCTCTCAGTTGCCATCTCCCTACAGAGTCTTTAATTAAAATTTCTATGCATCTTTCCAGAAATACTTCACACATGTTATAAGCAAATATGCTTTTAAAGATACTGTTTTAAATTATGGATGTGGTTATATTAGTTGAGATAAAGGGATAGAACTGAAAGTTCCAAACTGTAAAGGCCTCATATGAGGATGTGAAGCTCTCTCCCCTTTGAATCTAGGGTGGGTACCAGAGCAGCGCTCAGTTGCCTGCCATGAAGCCATCCAAGACTCAGAGCCCTCTGGCAGCTCTGCCATTGTCACAGAAAAGCTTCAGCCACCTCTCCCCTCTGCCAGAGGAGCAAAGGAGAAAAGGTGCAACCCTTCCCTGAGCACTGTCATCGGTGGATAAAACCTGAGTCATGCGGCACTCTAGTTAGCATTAGGGAAGGTGGGAAACACACCACAGCTCAATTTCCTCTCTGGGCTTGCTCTTGCGGGTGACTTAGTGCCACCAGGAAGAGGTTGCTCATCCCCAGACCAAGACATCATGGGAATCAATCCCAGGTTTCTGAGACATGCTCTATCATCCAAAAGCCCCAGCTCAGCTCCAAATCTTCACAGGTACAGTGACTATCAGATTGTAGTATTCTCTTGCAAAAGAGAAACACCATCGGAACAGCCATGCTTGGTGTCTGGCAATACTTGCTGTGTAACCATGGATATAGCCTCCCCTTATCTGGGGACTTACCTACTTCTATAGTACTATTCTGCTTTGAGGAAATTAGCTCATCAATATTCAAAGCAATCTTCTGGTTTAGGAACCTCTATGTGCTGGTGGGGTCCACTGTTCATGTGAGAACTTCTAAGAGTGGTTGGATAGCCAGCCTGGGTCCCAGCTGGGGAGACACACGCTATTCTGCATTTCTTACTGACAGAGTCTGATTCCATTGGCATTTTAGTGAAGTCAAGGAAGGAAGGGAAGAAGGAAGGCAGGGAAGAGAAAACAAGTTTTGCTTCTGTTAAAGGTAGAGTCATCCTGTGGTCCAGTTCAGCCTGTTAGTACAAACCCCAAGTCAGGCAGAAAGTCAGGAAGTATATTGCTTTTCTGATCACACAAAGGACACACAGTTGTCATTCATTTTCTTCATTTTAGCCCTGATCTGTCAGGCCTGCACTATGGATATGATGTCAAGAAGCTAAGCAGCCATTTTCTGAATATGAGACCTAAATTACTAAATATGATTGCAAAAGAAGTCAGCTACTTCTACCCCAGACTTATATGGGATGGCGGGGGTGGGGGGAACTGTAGGCCTACTTAAATAAAGTGCTAAAATTGACCCAAAGCTATTTTAACTGATATCTAAATATAGAGTCTATTCCTGGACATTTCAGAATCCATAAGACAATTGTCCCATGGACCAAGGATTAGATGCAAAATTTGTATCCCATTACTATTTAGAAAAACCCCAGAGGCTGTTACAAAGCTAGTTTTTCTGGGCATCTTTTTTTTTCCCACAAGAAGGAGTGGCAGATAGTCTCAGCTGAGTACATGGGAAGCTGTGGCCTGGCAGGACAAAGCAATGCTGGACTGGGCAGGTGCGTGGAGGCCTGGGCCTTCTGCAGGTTGATGCTTCGTTACTGAGATGCATCCCCAACCCTGGCTCTGGCTTCAAGCACAGTCTTTGGGAAAAAAAAGTGTTAAATCCCACTGCTAATCTTTCTATCACTTTTATCCCATTTATTTTGTTTGTTTGCATTTGGGGTTTGGTCTGTTCTGAGACAGGGCCTTGTGGTATAGCGTAGACTGACCACGAACTTATAACAGTCCTCCTGTCAACAGACCAAAATTGATCTCTACAAGACAGATTGGGAGTTTATGATAAAGATGCTCATCAGAGCCAAGCATCTACCTTTACTTTTCTTAAAACATATCTTGAATGGTATAAAACTGTGAATACAGAGTCTTACATTTTAGATGTTCCGCTTTGTCACCCACAATACAGGATGCCTTCAATAAGCTTTCAGTCCTTGCCCCTGTTCCACTTCCTCAGCTCTCCTTTCCTTGGGTCTTGGGGAACCTCCTTACCAGGTGTGGTGTCATGGAGGACATAGTGAAGAGTCACAGAGCTCCTCCTGTTCCTGGTTCCCTCCCAAGGGTACCTTGGAGCCCCAGTGGCATTGTTGGCAAAGCAGGGCTACAGCATCCACCCTACCTACTTCTCAGATATGGCTGCTGCACTGGGTTTAATCTCTAAGCTTTAAGCTATGTGTCTTAGGGTCCTCTTTGGGGACCAGCAGGACAGAGGTCATCCCGTCCTGCCTTTTACACCTCACCTTGGCTGCTATGGTAACTCAGTCCTTACGATTTCTCCATGAGTCCAAGAGCTGGAGGATGAAAAGGGACACAACCTGGAACAGAAGCACTTTCCACTGACCACAGGGCTTTGCCCAAGGTACACATGGAATGTGTTAGCCACTGTCTTGCTGTCCCTAGCCCCTGTGTCCCAGTGTTTATTAATGTTTATTAACACTGCTCTAGCAAAACTAGCACAGACTGAGGAGCTTGGGGACAATTGAAAAGCATCTCTCAGGGTTCTAGACACTGTAAAGTTTAAAAGCTTGCATCTGGCCAGAGCTGCTCTTGTGGTTTCAAATGGTGCTGCTCACACAACCTTTGGAGAGAATGTGCAGACACCAGCTTACCCGCTTGGGCCCTTTTTCAAGGGTGCTAAGCCATCCTAAGAGCCATACTCTCATGACTCATCACCCCCTAAACACTCCATCTTCAAATATTGCAATCACACTTCAGTGTACCACTGTGGGGAATACATCCAGACCACAGCATCCCATAAATCAGATAAAGCAGGTCTGCCTTCTCTAGCCTTTCACTCAGCAAAGGTGTTTCTAGCCCAAAGCAGCCTGGACTCTCATTCTATGAAAGCTACTAGAGATGGTGGCCAGAAATGACTTCTCAGCATCGTCCCCTCTCCTGATCTGGGAAGGACCAGGTCAACAGGAAAAATCCTCCAAGCTTCATTATTCCCACCTCCACCCCCTCATCTCTTGTCTCTAGCAAATATCTTCCAATACTTCAGTGGTGGGTGGAGTAAGCCAAATGATAGCCTGCCAAAGAAGTTCACAGCCTCATTTCTGGAGTCTATGAATATGTTATGCTATGTGGGAAAAGGAACTTTGTAGGTGTGATTAAATTATGAATCTTGAGATGGCAGATTATCCAAGTAAGCCCAGTGCAATTACAAAGGTAACCATTAAGGGTAAAGAAGGTGAGAAGGAAGCAGAGGGGGAGAGGGAGACAAAAACAAGCGAGGGCAGAGGAGTGAGTGGAAAAGACAGAGACGAGACAGAGAGACAAAATCAGACATACAGAGAGACAGAGACAGACAAAGATAAAGAAATAGAGAGACAGAGACAAAGAGAGACAGAGACAGAGACAGACAGACAGACACAGAGACATCTGAATAGGCTTATGGAGGAAGCGACCACTAGTCAAGGAATTCCAGAAGGCCTCTGAAGGCCAGGAGCGGCAGGGGAAAGAGATGCTCTCCTAAAAGCTCTCCAGAATCAACACAGCCCAACAACTCTGCTGATTTCAGAAACATTAAAGCTGTTTGGATTTCTGACCTCCATGACTATAATCGAGTAAACAAATTCACACTATTTTAAATATGGTGCCTATCAGTTATCCATGTGGTGATTTGTTTGTGATAGCAACCGATAAGGAACCTGTAAAGTAGTGGTGAAAACTGGATCGACTTTGAAGTTCGGCAGCATCCACAGAAGCTGAGTTCATGGGTCACAGCTTCACTCCCAGGTGTACCCTACAAAACCATGTCTGTAGGTAGGCGGGCAGGAGATGTCACCTGCTGTGTTCATAGCAGCCTCTGTGGACTTTCCCAAGCCTGAGAATAACCCAAATGTCGACCAGGAACAAAACAAATTGAGACACACAGACACAATGGAATACTACACTTCTAAAAGAGCAAGAAAAGCACGGCCATCCACAGCATATCATCGGAAGTGTAACAACGATGGGGGAACCCGGGCAGAGGACATATTCTCAATGATGTTAGAAAATACACAAACAGCAAAACAGTTCTGTGCCGCCAGAAGCCACCAGTCCTCCCAAGGCGCAGATATAGGGACTTTTGGGTTGCTGGTAATATGTTCTGTTGTTGATCTGCACGATGCTCCAGATTGTACAAAAATCATGGACTTATGGTCTGTACCTTTTAAATATGTATGCTATACATACATGAATAAAACTGTTAAAAAGAGATGGGGAGATGATCCATGCCTTCATGAAAGTTTGTTCTCTCCTTCCTGGGACTCTCCAAATGTGTGTAAACAAAGCCCAAATAGTCCTCCTTAGATCCTGCTTCTGGTGCCACATGCCCTGTGAATATGCAACAAATGTTTACTTAAAGAACCATTTCACAGGGATTTTATTTAAGTAAAGGAAATCTGCCTAAGAGTATATTATCTTCCCCTTTGGGGATGGAAAAACTACAGACTAGCTTGTTTTTAGGCAAGTATGTTGCCCAGGCTGGCCTTGAATTCACACCTCCTTCAATATATATGAAGAACTGAAGCTATTTCATTTACATAATTTCCTTTTTTCTTCATGTCTCTGTGGAGTTTAATACCTCAAATTTATTTTGCGAAATTTTGTTAGCTGTTCCATTAAGCCTTAATTAGAATATAATGAAATTATAAATTCATAAAATAAAAACAAAACGGTTGCTCCCACAAACGTTCAGCTCTTTAGTGAGGCTCTGGCTTTACCTGAAGTGGGGGAAGGAACCATGGGGAAAGGAACCTGTGAAGGCTCACTCTCAGACCAACAAGATGGATATGGGATGGAAGGGAACGCGGACGCGGACCCGGACAGGGGCACCCGGGTTGGGGGTCATCTTCCTTGGTCCACCCTGGGCTTCTGCCCATTCGCTCTCCCACCAGTCGCAGCTGTCAAAGCTCAGTGGCCTGGGGTGGAGACGGGGCGGGGCTTGGGAGCGGAGGCGGAGCCTTGGAGAGCATCTTCTGGCCCCGGGGCCTGGACTGGCCCGCCACCCCCACCTGCAGCGCGGCGAAGCGCGGGCGCGTCACTCCCAGCGGAAGCGCCAGCCCCGCGTCTGGCGAGGTGCGCGCCTCGCCGCTCCCGCTTCAGCGCTTCGTGGCCCGCCTGAGTCTGCAGGGCAGGGGCGGGGGGCCGGCGGCACGGACCGGGGAGTGAGATCGCAGTCGCCGCCGAATCGTCGACAGTCACCCACCTCGGAGGGCGCGTCCGAGCAAGAGCCGATAGGGAAGGTGAAGGACCACTGTTGATCCGACAGCGCGTCCCAGGTCAGTCCGCCAGCTGCACTTGGGGAAACTTTGGGATGCGGTGACAGCCGTGAGACTGAGGCACCGAGGGTCTCGAGGCCGTGTGGCCTGGGTGCGCCCGGCGAACAGGCATCTGCTCCACATTTGACACCGCGGCTGCCAGTGCGGGGACCGAGACCCTGCTCTCACGGATCACTGCGGGCCACCAAGGGCCAGCGGGCTTCAGGGGCCTCCCGGGAGACTCCGGCTCGCCCGCGCCCCGCCGCACCCCTCCGGGTCCCCGCAGGTCCCCAGCTCCCGTTGGCGGCTCGCGCTCGGACCCCGCAGGTCTGCGGATTCCGCCGCCTTCGGGCCTCGCGACGCGGGAGGAGCTGCCCGGGGCCCAGGGCTGTGGGGTGGGAGCCCCGCGGCGGGAGCGGCGCGCACTCTGCCGGTGGAGCGCGCGGGTCGCAGGGTCCGGCTGGAGCGCGTGGCCGCAAGTGCCAGTGGCCGCTGGGCAGCGGAGGTACGGAGCGCGGGCTGGGGCGGCGGAGCCGATTGCAACCTCGGGCTGCAGGAACCGGGGTCGCCCGGTAGGCATTCCGGTCCCTGCGGCTCCCGGGTGCGCACATCCTTGGCACCGGGCATCCAGACCCCTTCAGCAGAGAGCGGGCTGCAGAGCGGCGCCTGCCTGGGCGGAGGACCAGTGCTGCCCGCTCTCTGGCACGCTATCTCCCCAGCGAGGGCCGCGTGCTAGGCTACGCGGGGACCACTGCCCAGGGCCTCCTGGCACAAGCCTTTTTAGTGGACAGCTGCCTGTCCTGGCTTGGAGTGGAGGCGACGAAAAGAGCACCCCGCCCCCATCCGCGACCCAGCGCTGTCGCCCCAGTCACCTTCCTTTGCCCTTCTCCGACAGCACCTTGGACTTGCCCTCTCCAGAACTGGGGAAAATCTGAGGAAACCAGGCAGGGACCTTGGAGACACGCCGCTTGCATACTCAACTGCCTGGAAATCCAGTCACCTTGGTACCTCGCTGCTTCCCAGACACTTTGGAGGGGCAGGTTTGCAATTTCTACCCCCATCCTCATCCCCTCCCCCGTCCCTGTCTCTGCTGAGGGAGGGAATCTTCTGAGGAGAAGCTGGGATCTACACACCCCATAACCTAGCCCCAGAGCCCAAGGAGGAGCTCATGGGTAGTTAAAAGACATCCTAGCTTTGTAGCTATGTGAGAGAAACAGTACGCCTTATAAACTAACTCCTTCCCGTGGGCAGTTCCTGAATATTTCTTAGAAGACTGGAGACCCAAGGAAGCCGACTTTTCCTGGCCAGTCAGTGCATCTTTTACTTGGCTCCGACTCTCTCCTTGCTGGGAAGAGACACATTTTGCTTATGACCTCTGGCTGGCCTCATTCCAATTGCTGTCTGGCCTTGGACTGCCTGCCCATCAGGACTATGATTTTTGAAGAGCTGATTGGGAAGAGAAAGCTGCAAGCCCCTGGTTCTGGTGGGCTGCTACTCAGGGTTGTAGTCTCCTGTGGGACCCATGGCCTCCCTAATCCTCCTCTGAGCTGTGGCAGCACCTCTGCCCTTCACTCCTGCAAGGAAATTAATTGTCAAACAACTTAGGGATGATGGTGGAGGTACCCCTGTGTGAGCAGATGCAGGGCTTGGAAGCAACCAGGAAACAACCAGGAGCAAGTAATCCTTTTTTAAAAGGTTTACATGATTCTGGGACTAAGAAAAGATGGAGATGCCATTGGTATGTGAAACCTGGCATCTCCCTGTTAGGTCCCACCAACCCAGGGAACTCACATAAGCAGGACCTGTATTGGGTAATGCATATTTGGAACCTAGTACTTACTGAATTTCTAAGCAGTAAATGCATCCCGATTTTTAAACTCACAATCATCTACTGCAATGTAGATATTGCCCCCCCACCCCCATCTTAGAAACAGCACTCCTAAGCCTGGTAACTCTGGGAGAGCCCAGGTTCCCTGCCACCTCTTCCACATCAGGGAAGGAACTAGGACAAGAGGAAGGACTGTTCTGAGCTTTAGTGTCATGTACCCACTTTATGGCTCCACAGCCAGACAACTGTTTTATAAGAGGGAACACAAAGGGAAATCTCTCTCCTTTCCTAATGAACAGAAAGCTGGGAATGGTAGGAGGACAAAGGCTATAGAAAGAATCTTCTCCAAGATGACTTTCCAAGCATCCCAGACTTACAGCACTGCCATGTTGGTTACCACACGAATCAGGTACCCCACCTGGGCTCTGCCATGGGAAATCTGTCATCTAAGAGGCAGGGAGATACTGAGATACAGTACTCCAGAGTACAGAGTCCAGTACTCTAGGCAGGCAGAAAGAAGGAATGACCTTGGGAGAGTCCAATCACGTTTCCTACTCTCCTGTACAAAAATATGGACGGAACCAGATGAGTACCAAGTGGTGGGCTCGCCTGCAAACAGGCTCGAGCTAGGTTGCTGTGCGTGGGATCCACTCCAGACTCATTTACAAACTCGTAGTCGGTGAAATGTGATAAACCGAACACTGTAGGGATTTCTAAACAAGGAATTAAAACACTCAACTCCAAATGGGAGAGATGCAGGCAACAAATCGTCAGTGTTTATGTGCCTCTGAATAGCTCTGATTTCTTTTGGTAGGAGCTGACAGCTGGCTGACAGAAACCTCACCCAGCGAGAGAAGAGACAAAACCCAAGTATGAAGTTAGGACTAATGTTTTCAGGTAACTTTCTATTTCCATTCGGAGTGGGTGTCTGGGAGGGTGAGTGTAGGTATGGTTTGCTCCATTTGTCAACAGATATTTTACCCCCAAGGGCCCTGATTCTAACGTGCCATGCTTTGCTTCTGTTTGCTTAGTTTCTTGGTGGCAGAATAGAGAGCTGAGGACGTCAGCTTCAGCCTGCACTCTCCCTCTGTCCACACTATCTGCTGCTTCTGATAACTCTGGTCTTTCTGATCAATTTGTTCATATGGCCAGTCTTTGGGGTTTTGCCCAAGAAACTGGCTGTCAGCTATGTAGGGTGAGGACAGTATCTGGAAGTCCAGATGATCTGCCCACGGTGTTTCAACCCACCTCTGGTTTTTGCCCCATGCCTTACTACCATTCTGCATGGTGCCCAGGACTACTGGGACCTACAGGTCAAGGGTCATAGATACCATATACATGGCAGCATTGATCCCTCTGACAGCTCTCCTCTTCCTCCGAAGCTTATTTGAAATTGCTCATTTGAAAACATCTTTTCCTCTAGCTGTCTTTTTCCTTGGAAGTATATACCTTTGAGTCCTAAAAAAAAAAAATTAATAAAGTAAATAAATTTTGGGTGGAAGCTTAACCAGCAGGGAAAGGCAGTGAAAGAATGTACAAAGTACACAGTGATGCATTCTAACTAAAGTTTAAGACTTCTACTTTTAACAAGGAATAAGACTGGAGCGATGGCTCAACTCTTAAGATCACTGGCTTCCCTCCCAAAGGACTCAGGTTCAGTTTCCAGCACCCACACTGCTCCTCACAACTACCTATATCTCTTAGTTCAAGGGGATCTGATGCCCTAGTCTGGCATCTGAGGGCACCAGCACAGACGTATATACGGGCAAACATTTATATACATAAAATAGCAGACATACATGTGGGCAAATGTTCATATACATAAAAATAAAACATAAGAAAGAAATAAAATAGACAGAGGGATTCATACAACTATTTAGTAATTAGGATTGTCTAATAATGTAGGGACCCGTAAGGAAAATCTAGTAAATTCTTACCAGATTTCACTCAATCTGATGAATCACTACTTAGAGAGTAAAAAAGTCATTCCCAATAGTCTGTGATTTAAAGTTATCTACTTAGTTTGTGTACATTTTTATGTTTTCATGTGTGTGCAGGTGCACATAACTTTATGTATATGGCAGTCAGAGGACACCCTTATGCTTCATTTCTCAGGCACTGTCTATTTTGTAGTATGTGTGCATGGTGTGTATATATATTTATGCATGCTGCTTATTTGTGAGTATATGTTGGTTTACAGATACATGTGTGTGCATTTATGCACATGTGTGTGTGTGTGTGTGTCTGTCTGTCTGTCTGTCTGTTTGTCTGTCTGTCTCTTCACTTTCCATGTGCTGGAATTAGAGGCTGGCTATCATATCCACCCTACATTTATGTAGATGCCAAGGATCTGAATTCTGGTCCTACCACTTACATAATAAGTCCTTTACAGACTAAGACATCTCCCTAGCTGGTTTTTTTTTTTTTTTTTAAGTCTTTCACTAACTAGAACTCACCAGGTAGGCTAGGCTAACTTCCTGACCCAGTGTGGCCCAGGGTCTACGTATTTCTGCTTCTTGAGTGCTGGGGTTACAGGCATGCACCACCATGCCCATATTTCTTCTAGTATCGGTTCTAGGAGTCAAACACAGATCCTCATGCTCTCAAAGTAAGAGCTTTATCCCCCAAGCCATCTTCCCAGCTCTGTTATTTTAAAAGGCTTTGGATTCAGGATGCAATAAAAAGAGATGAGATAAAATTCTTGAAAAGAAGAGGGCTGGAAAGACGTCTCAGTGGTTAAGAGCACTGACTGCTCTTTTGAAGGTCCTGAGTTCAAATCCCAGCAACCACATGGTGGCTCACAGCCATCCGTAAAGAAATCTGACGCCCTCTTCTGGTGTGTCTGAGGACAGCTACTTATACATACTCACATATAATAATAAAAAAAAATCTAAAAAAAAAAAAAAAAAAAAAAAAAAAAAAAAAAAAAAAAAAGAGTAAATCAAGGATGAGACACAATAGGACATAGGACACCTTCCTTCCAGTAATGTCTAAATTCACTTCCATGGGCACCCAACATAAATATTATAAGAATGTCACTCCACAGATGATGAAGCCAACACCCCAGGAGGCCAAGGCTTGACTAGGGCATACAGCTAACGTATGAAAATTAGGATCAAGATCTGGGTCTGTCTGACTCTGAACCTGTTCCAGTTGACCTGTAACCTGTGTGGAGGGCACAATGACACTGAGAAAGTGTCAGTAAAGAAAGATAGCAAATGGGCTGGCTGAGTGTCCACATAGTCTCGGCTCTGGGTTCTCAGGGCGCTTCCCACAGGAGGAAAGACCATTCCAGGCAAGAGAAGTGGGTCTTCATCAAACACTCTACAAAGAGAAAATCATATTCAAATGTCAGGCTTTGTGGTTTACAGATTGATCTGACAAGGTTAAAGAACCCCCCAACCCCCAGAGAGGGTGCAGGCCTAAAGACAGGGTTGTTCTAGTAAGACAGTGATTATACAATGATGCCCTGGGAGACTGGTCATAACCTCTGCGGAGTGACTTATCTGACAATCCACTTCTAAAAACAATGAAGTTTCAACAGTAACAGATGGCCCTATGAAATATTAAAATTCAAGTGGACTAAGAAGCCATTAGAGCTCAGTGTGGAAGCACATGACTATGGTTGTAGATCCTCTGGAGACTGAGACAGAAGGCTTGCTAGAGCCCAGGTGTTCAGGCCTGTCTCAACAACCAACATAATTTCAAGGGCTGGGGAGCCAGCTCACTTGGTTAAATACTTGCCATGCAAATCTGAGGACCCAAGTTTGGTCTCCAGCATCCACATAAAAGGTGCACACTTGTAATCTCAGCACTGGGAAAGGAGGGTCAGCCAGATCCAAGGGCTCTCTGGCCAGTTAAACTTAGCCTTACCAGAGACCCCTAGGTCCTTATCTTAAATAACAAGGTGGTAGCTCTCGAAGGTTGAACCCTGGCTACACTCAGGCATACCCCCACCCCAGTGAACATGCACTGACATCCATACACAACAGTGGATTACAAACAGAATTTATTCCAGTGAAAAGTAAACCTCCTAGACTCTTTTCTGCTACCATTATCTACATAATAGAGGAGGCAGCCAGTTGGTACTCAGCTCAACCTCCCTGAGACCCTGTGGTCCACAACATCCCCATTTCTGAGGGCTGTGTGTGTGTGTGTGTGTGTGTGTGTGTGTGTGTCTGTGTGTGTGTGTATGCATGGTGCAAAGTAACCTAAAGTTTTTCCATCTTAAAGGTTCTTAGACTTAAGAATGAGAACAATCAAATAAGACTCCTAGTATAATATTGAAAGTCAGAGCAGGGTGTGGTGGCATAGGCCTTGGTGGCAGAGGCAGTCAGATCTCTGTGAGACCCAGCCTGGTCTACATTGTGAGTTCTAGAATAGACAGGGTAACATAGTGAGACCTCGTCTCAAATAAACAAACAAACAAACAAACAAACAAGAAGTCAGAACATGGCAACTTGTTCTTATTAAAGTATTTATTTCTCAAGCATGACTTTGGCCTAAGGACTTTTTTTAAACTTGTTTTTTGTGGTTGCTACTGTATACTTTCTTGGCTGAGATACTAAGTGGTTTCTGTATTTGATATTATGTTCTGAGGCCTCCTAATTTCTTTGCATATTAAACCCATTTGTATATGAAAACTGCAAAGAGCTAGTTTCTGTGACGTTCTCATGTGAACTTCCGGATGCTTTCCTTCCAGGGTAGACCTGCGAGCTGGTACCCACACTGCCATCCTAACTTCTGCACCCCGCGTCTCAGGTATGTCTTGATGGTAGAATACCTTCTCTAGGCTGTGATGATAGGGAGAGAAAACCAAAGCATTTGCTTTCCTTCAGGCTATGCATCTGTTCCCTGAGTGCTTTGCTGTGCATCATGAATGTTATTAAAATGGAGGTGGTTCAACTTGGAGTTCCGCCTTTCATGGACTTATTCATGACAATGCCAATGGAACGAGCAACAAGAGATACTACAAATGATACCATGAGAACTGGACTGTGTTGTGAAAGGAAGGCCTCATATGACCTACCTTCGCATATGTTGACCTTTTCTGTATGGAGGCTCCTATAATACCGAGAATGGTGCTATATGGAAGAATGTGTGGAAATATACTGTTTAAAGAACAGATGCCCCCAAATACAACACCCTGTTGAGAAATGGAGCATCATTGGGACTTGAGAGGCCTCTGGTAACCCTCCCAGATCACATCATTTTCTCTCCTCCCCCAGCAGCCACTGTCCCTTTGGATGCTCATCATAGTTGTCCTCTTTGATTTCGTCGTTGTTTATAATGGACTCTTAAGAAAAAGAACTTTAACTAGATAGAAGCACAAAGCCAGATGATGAAGGAAGACTGATATTGACTGTATGTGGTGAAAGTCTCAGAAGGTGAGCTGGCCCAGGATTCACGAGCACTTCTAGAGACCCTTCTGGTCAGTCAGCAATGAATCCTGGGGCTCATCTTGCCTGGACATGGTGCAGAGCAGTGACTGAGACATAAAGGGAGCTGGTCTGATTGTTTAACTTTTACCCCCAAGCCTACCAGGACTTGCCCCCAGGATGTCAAAGCTGAGTGAATGGACAGAGCTAAAATGAGCACCACTTGTGGATAGGGCAGCGGGGAATACAGAGACGAGTAGGAACATAGCAAGCAAAGACAAGAACTGAAGCCAGGCTGCTGTGTGCTTTGGTCCTCAGGTGACAGATGGACAGTGATGGGTGACCACACTGAGCGTGTCCGTGCACACCCATCAGCCTGGCAGGTCCTTCTAGCATTCTCTGGGGACTGGGGGTGCCTCTCTTCCAGGACCTTGAGCTTCCAAATCCTATTGCTCCATTTTTCTTGTTTACGGTTTGATCTCAGTAGATTCCATCCTTTGGCTAATTTTTAAGACTATGTTCCAATTCTCCCCTGAAGGTTTGGCTAAACATAGAATTCTAAGCAGAGGGTCATTTCTCCTTCAGATGTTTAAAGACATTTCTGCATTGTGTCTCATTGATATTGTAGATGTACCTGAATCTATACTCATTTTTGATTCCTTGCTATGTGACTTATCCCAAACCCAAGGGCCCTACCATCAAGACTGTGGAATCTCCTGGGGTCTGTGCCCTGGAAGTGCACAGGCACGTATTATGGGAAATGCATAGGCACGCAGTATGGCCATGCGCTGTTTCACTCAGAGCGATGCTCTGCTTATGCCTTTCGATTGGTTAACTCTATTCCCCAGACCTGGGACTTCCCCTCACTTTTGTGCTGAATTGCTTCCCTTGCTTCTCTTGCAACTTGATAGAGTTGCCTTGCTGACACTGAGATAAAATATTCTGGCCAAGAGCAACTTGGAGAAGAGAAGCTTTATTTGGCTTACATTTCCAGCTCGTAACCACTGAGGGAAGTCAGGGCAGGACTCCTTCATGGTCCTGGTTCATGCAGCCTAGCTTTCTTATACTTCTCAAGATTACCTGCTTAGCAGTGGTGTGGTCCTTGATGGGCTAGGTGCTTCTGCAGCAGCCACTAAGCAAGACATTGACCCACAGGCCAGGCTGATCTAGGCAGTTCCTAAATCAAGTCTTTCTTCTCATGTGACCTTAGGCTGTGGCGTTGACAGTTGATGTTAACTTGGACACTAGCCTACTTCTCTTTCTTGCTAGAAATATCGTTTGGATGCTGGAGTTCCCGGACTGGATTTCTGGTTGTCTTTCGCCCCGCCCCCGGCCCTATTTTGAGTTACTTTTGTTTTGTGAGATGGGGTCTTTCTGTGAGGCTGACTTTGAACTTCTGGCTCTCCTGCTTCTCCTTTCGGAGTGCTGGGATTACAGGCAGATGCCATGAAGCCTGGCTTTTTGCCTTTCTCTATTTTTCACTGTATTTGAGATTCTCAGCACTACCACCATCTCCTTTTGCTACTGAGCTTTGCAGGCCTCTTTCATGTTCTTTTGAGATTTCATGGTCTTTGAATATTCTTCTTCACAAACTCTTGCTCCCACTCATGCTTAGGACATTCCTTACTCCCTTGAGGATAGTGAGTTTTTGAAGCTTTTATCTACCTGTCTATTGGCTCATGACTAAAGAGCTGGACAAAAGGACCGGTGAGAAGGCTGGAGCAGGAGTGATGCTCGTCACCTGTGAGTCTCATTGTGGACCGCCCTGGTGTTATATGGAAAAACCCTGTGATATTCCCTAAGGCTGGTAGGCTGCTGGATACCGACCTGAGAAGCTTTCACCCCAGGGGTCCAGTGTCTTCTGTCAGTCTTTCTGCAGCTGGTGTGGAGGGTGGGATAGACTTCAGCTCTTTTCAAACAACCACTTCCTTGTCTTCAGTCCAAAGACCCTGTGTCTTACCATTTTCAGAGACCAGACCCCCAGGTAGCCCCAGGGTGGAAGCAGGATACTATCTGTCACTGGTGGCTTGGAGTTGGAGGAACCACTCATTATCCACACTTCCCAAGCTTTCTCATGCCAGCATAGCTCAGGGATCTGAGTGAATTGTTGTACTGGCTAGGGATGGAGTCTCAGACTCAGGGAGTGTAGGAGGCTTTCTGCTGCTGTCCCTGGTAGGTCAGGTCTCACCAGAGCAGCAGCAGCAGCAGCAGCAGCAGCAGCAGCAGCAGCAGCAGCAGCAGTAGCAG
>NW_022196914.1:52867198-52886483 GCF_008632895.1 Mastomys coucha
AGCAGCAGCAGCAGTGAAGGCAGCAGCAACAACAGCAGCAGCAGCAGTGAAGGCAGCAGCAGCAGCAGCAGCAGCGGCAGCAGCAGTGAAGGCTTGCCTGCTCCCTAGCAACTTTTGAGCAGCTCCCTTCTTATTGTGGAACCCCAGTCCTAAAGCGCCTGCCTGGGGTTAGCTCTTGGCTTTCTCAGGCTGGCTCTTCTTTAGGGCTTCCAGGCTGCTATTGTCTTCCCTGTTTTCTATTTGGCTTTGTGAGCTCATGTCTTTTACAAAACTCTTTCGTGTTTGGAGGTTTCAGGAGGGAGCAAGATGAGTTGTGCGCATTTTGCTGTATAAGCCCTAACCCCAGCCATCTGCAGCCATATTTCCAGAGTTTGGTTCAGCCCCTATAAACAGAGCCTGTCGTCATGAATAATTGCAGATTAGGCTTCACTGTCTCTCTTGTACTTTTGTCTGCCTGCAAAAGTCTTTCTTTAATGTTAATTTTAAAATATTTATTATTATTGTGTGAGTGGAGACATGCTGTGGTGCATGTAGGGAGGCCAGAGGACACGTTTCTGGAATTGGTTTGCTCTTTTCCCCCTTATGTAGGTTCTGGGGCTTGAACCTGGGTCATCAGGCTTGCACAGTGAGCACCTTTACCTATGAAGCCTTCTTATTGGCTTCTTAATTGTACTTGTTTGTTTGTTTGTTTGTTTTGGTGCTGGGGACAGAACTGGGGGCCTTTCATGTGCTAGGCAAATGCTCCACCTCTGAATTACATGCCTAGCTAAACCTGCTAAATTCTTACACAGTCTTCAAAAAGAAGCTTTGCTGTCTGGCTTCTGAAAAGCCTCATTTGTTCCTAAATTACTAAAGCTGTTTAAATCTCGTGAATCTTGCTATAACCAGCCACATACAGCATCTCCCAGGTCTCCGTGAGCTCCCCGGGTCAGGCTGCTGTCCTTGCAGCTCTGCCCAGCACCTACCAGGGGCTTACAGATGTCAACCCTGAATTTGTCTCTGTGCAAGTCTACTCTGTCTTTCCCCTCTTGGCCTTCTGATCTCTTTGTATACTCTTTCCCTCTAGTAAGGGACTAGTCTATTAATCACCTCTCCTATTTCAAACAGAAAATTCTGGCCCTGCAATCCTAGTCCTTTTTATTTCTTTATTTTTGAGACAGGGTCGAACTCTCTAGCTCCCACACTGGCTTTAAACATATTCTGTAAACCAGACTGGCCTCAAATTCATGGTGATCCTCCTGCCTACACACCTCAAATGCCAGAATTACAAGAGTAAACCACCAGCTGGGAGTCATAATCTTAAAATTTAAAAAATCAGTGATTAGCCATTTCACTGTGCTAGCTTGGCATTGTATAGAAATGAATAGCCATATTGGTGTAGAAATGTTCCTAGTTTTGTACAATGCCAATGCACTATATGAACTAGGGAGAGAGTGTCTTATGAGGACGTGGTTACAACAAATAATAAAATATGTTCTAAATAATGAAAAGATCCAGAGACTAGGAGAAACAATATTTTCTAAAAATTATTCAGATCACATCTACATGCTGTACATATCACATTTATGAAACCTATCTGATCTTTGTCTCCTACTGTAAGCACAACTGAAAGACAAATTTTCTCTTAGCTCAATATAAAGTGATGATTATTACCTCCCTCATGAGATTCTCTGTCGAGAGAGTCTGAACCAGAGATATTTCAATAAATTAAACATGTATTTTTTAGTGTCAATGGTAAAAATTAAGTGATTACAAATCCTGCATTTCTCCTTTTAAAGTTTCTTTTACACTTTATTTTATGTGCATATGCATATGCATGCATTGCCTGCGTGTATGTCTGAGCACTACTTGCATGAAGAGAAATGAGGAGAACACAAGCAGGCATCAGATTCTCTGGAACTGGTGTTACAGTTTTGAGCAACATGAGGATACTGGAATTGAATCTGGACCCTCTGGAAGAGCAGCCAGTGCTCTTAATGACTGAGCCATCTCCCTCGTTTCTTAAAATAATAGTAATAAATTTCTATAAGATTTGTTCATTTAGGTTCATGTGCATGCATGTGCAGATGTGTGTGGTCTATGCATTGGGTTGGGGGAATACACGGACTCATATGCTTACGCTAGTACAATCACACAAGGAGACTAGAGGTGGCCTCTATTGTTGCTTTCTGCCTTATATACCCTTCAGACAGGGTCTCTCATTAACCCTAAATCACCTTTGCAGCTGGAGCAGCTGGTCAAGGGAATCCTGGAATCCACCTGTCTCTCTGACCATAATGATAGGGTTACAGGCCCATGTGGCCACCCATGGGCCTCGCCCAGCTTTTCACTGGATACTAGAGAGTCAAACTCGGGTCTTCATGCTTGCATGGCAAGCTCTCTTACCTGCTGAGCTATTTCTTCAGCCTAACTTTGCTTCTTAATATGAATTTTTAAAATATGCTCTTCAAGAGCAGAAAATACTAAGTAGACTGTTGTTAAATATGAAATTTAGGAAAATGCTTGAGTTCGTGCTTCAAGGAAGAATTTAAAGAAATGTTTTAACTTACAATTTCATAAAAGTTACTGTTACTCTGAAATTTCTTCTATTTTTGCAATTTATGATTTTGTTTTGCTTCAGTTAGTAACATAATCCCATCTATGTCCTGTTCATACATATTTCAAAAGTAGACAAAATGACAAGATGAATACAAGTCAGACATTGAGTCTAACTATTCATCATTTTTTTTTGATAACCAGGTATCGATTTTTGATTTTTGAAGATGGATGAAGGCTCAGAAGTTTCAACAGATGGAAATTCCTTGATCAAAGCAGTGCATCAGAGCCGGCTTCGCCTCACTAGGCTTTTGCTAGAAGGTGGCGCCTACATCAATGAAAGCAACGACCGTGGGGAAACCCCTTTAATGATTGCTTGTAAGACCAAACATGTCGACCAACAGAGCGTCGGCAGAGCCAAGATGGTTAAATATCTTCTAGAGAACAGCGCTGACCCCAACATCCAAGACAAATCCGGGAAAAGTGCCCTGATGCACGCCTGCTTGGAAAGAGCCGGCCCGGAGGTGGTCTCTTTGCTCCTCAAGAGTGGGGCAGATCTCAGCTTGCAGGACCATTCTGGCTACTCAGCTCTGGTTTATGCTATAAATGCAGAAGACAGAGATACCCTGAAAGTCCTCCTTAGTGCCTGCCAGGCAAAGGGGAAAGAGGTCATTATCATCACCACGGCGAAGTCGCCCTCGGGGAGGCACACCACCCAGCAGTACCTAAACATGCCTCCCGCAGACCTGGATGGGAGCCATCCGCCGGCCACGCCTTCGGAAATTGATATCAAAACAGCCTCGTTGCCACTTTCATATTCTTCTGAGACGGACCTGACCCTTTTTGGCTTCAAGGACAAGGAGTTGTCTGGGGGCAGTGATAATACCTGGGACCCCGACTCTCCTCGGAGGAAACCTGTGATGGCCACTAATGGGCCCAAGCTCTCCCAGGCTCCAGCCTGGATCAAGAGCACCCCATCGTTAAAGCACCAGGCCAGAGTCGCCTCCTTGCAAGAGGAGCTCCAAGATATCACTCCAGAGGAAGAAATAGCCTACAAAACCAACGCACTGGCACTCTCTAAGCGTTTCATCACCAGGCACCAGAGCATCGATGTAAAAGACACCGCACACTTGCTCAGGGCCTTTGACCAGGTCAACTCAAGGAAAATGTCACATGATGAAATAAATTACCATGCCTTGTTTCCAGAAGGAAACCAGACATGCGTGGAAATTCCCCCTGACCAGGACCCAGACTCGAATCAGATTTTTGCCTCCACTCTAAAGAGTATAGTTCAAAAGCGAAACTCGGGGGCCAATCACTACAGCTCAGATTCGCAGCTCGCTGAGGGTCTCACTCCTCCAAACTTAGAAGACGGCAAAGCTGCAAAGAAAAAGATCTTCGCGCCGTCTCCTTCCTTGCTATCAGGGTCCAAAGAATTAGTGGAGACTGCCCCTCCAGGCCCTCTGAGCAGGAGGAATCACGCGGTGTTGGAAAGGCGTGGCTCCGGAGCTTTCCCCATAGATCACAGTCTAGTGCAGAGCAGACCAGGGTTTCTGCCACCCTTGAATGTGAATCCTCACCCTCCCATTACTGACATTGGTGTCAACAACAAGATCTGCGGCCTGCTTTCTTGTGGCCAAAAAGTGCTTATGCCAACGGCCCCTATTTACCCGAAAGAGTTTAAAACCAAAAAGATGCTGTTAAGGAGACAGTCCCTGCAGACAGAACAAATTAAGCAATTAGTAAATTTTTAAGAGACCATTAGGAAACACATTATGTTCAAATGTCTGTATCAGAAAAACATAGACTTAGAGAAGAAATCTTAACTATATCCTTTTAAGTCTTAGCTAGTGCATCGCAGCTAGGCAAATCAAAATATAGTGTATTTTGTATTAGGTTCCGTGAGCAGAGCTTACTACACAGCTTCTGAGGGAATTCTAACAAAATGAAATCTGTTTTCCTCAAAATGTCCAATATTTATCAACTTTCATGTTCACCTTTTTTTTCATCTTACCAAAACATCACCAAAAAAGAAAGTTGCCTGTGTTAGAAACAATTTCTAAAATTTCAGACTGGCTTCATGTTCTGTTATGAAACAATGCTCTCAAGTCAATAATTTCCTGGGCACTTGATGTCAACAAGGTTGTAGCTTTTCTTTTCTTTTTTGTAATTAATTTATTTATTTCATGTATATGAGTACACCGTAGCTGTCTTCAGACACACCAGAAGAGGGCACTGGATACCATTTTAGATGGTTGTGAGCCACCATATGGTTGCTGGGAATTGAATTCAGGATCTCTGGAAGAGCAGTCAGTACTCTTAACTGCTGAGCCATCTCTCCAGCCCAAGGTTGTAGTTTTTCATGTTGCCAAAATCATCAAAGAAAGCACTGTCATCAGTAACAAAGGAAGAAAAAATGGAGCCTTTAAAAATGTTGACTCAGGCAGGTAAAAGTCTAATTAAAACTTGTAAAGCATGAAAACTAGATAGACAAGCTGCGTTCATATTAGCTGCTAAATCTGCATCAGAATGACAGATGGGGTGCGGGGTGGGGGGGGGGGGGAAGATGGCTCATTGGCCTTGCAAGCCTGATGGCCTGGGAGTTTGGATTCCCAGAATGCATGTGACACCTAGACAGAGTAGTGCAAGTATCTGTAATTCCAGCATTCCCTGTGGGGAGATGGGCAGAGCCAGGAGAATCCCCAGAAATGCATGGCTCAGGTAGTCTGTCTACACTCAAGCAAAGAAACCCTGCCTCAAACAAGGGGACAAGGATTTCTGATACCAAAGGCTGTCCTCCGACAGGCCGACTCCCCATCCTCCAAACTATCCGGGCAAGGCAGCAAACCATATTCCAAATCCTGTTGTTTTTGTACCATACATTGCTTTCAAACAAACTTACCAATCACGCTATCTTACGGAATTACTCCTGTTATTTTTGAGTATTCTGTCCATAGGTTTCCAATATCGAGATAATATAAAAAGTAAAAAGGTTTCACCCTGATATACATAATTCTTGTCTTCCCAAAAGAAACACCCAAAACAGAGTGGTGGTGGAGGAGCAAGAAGTTTGGGATCGAACACAAATGGGAATTAAACGCTTGCTTCATCTTAAAAAAGAAACACTGATTAGTAGATTAGTTTAGTTTAGCTAAAATTACAAAAGCCAAGTAGAAACTTAATCATAAGGTGTATTACAGGGTCACTACTAAGCAATATCTTTATTTCTGATATGTAGTTATTAGACAGTCATATAAAGATATATAAAGATAATGTCCTTGGTGTGACATCTGGATCATCTAGTATTTTAGGGTCTATGAATAACTTGTAACAAAATACACATTACTATAAGATATTTAAAAAAAATGACAGTATTACCTACATGACTTCAAAGTATAGTGTTCAAAGAATTCTTCACTCCAGCAGTTCTGAAGCAAAGACTAACCGAAGTGCTAGAAAACCAAGGGTGTGAGTGTAATGACATCATCTACAGCTTCATTTCTTTGCCCAACAGGTGGCATGAGGCCTTTCTTGGTAATTTGATATAAGCATTTTGAAATGTACATAGAAATTATTTAATTATTTGTGGCTTTTATTTAAAAAAAAAACTAAATCGCAGGTTTTTCCATTTAATGTTTTGGAGAGACTCTTAATTACATTAGAAATATTTTTTATTCAGAAATTAAAATTGTACTGATATTTATAAGTAGCTGAATTCCTTTCGCAAGTTTTAATATCACAAAAAGTACTTGACCTCACATGGTAAGGAGACAGTTTGGAAAAGTATGTAAATAGAGTAACTTGTTATCAAGATGGCATCAATAAAGATTTAAAATATCATTTTGACTGTTTTATTTCTCCTTCAAATACCAATAGTATTTCAACATAACTTCAAAAGAAATTGTCCCACACATGTACTTTAAATAACAAAAAGATAAGAGTACTTGTCTTCCCAACATGAAAACACAATTTGACATGATTAAAACTTTGTTGACCATCACCAGGATTTTTAACCTTCTCGCAGTCCTAAGCACACATACCCAGGTTGTCAGAGTCTAGCTGTAAAGCTACTCGGCCAGGCTTCTTACTGCACTAAATTAAATGTGTCGCTGGGCACAGATGATGAGTCTCCAATGTTTCCTACAGGAATCATGTGTGTGTGTGTGTGTGTGTGTGTGTGTGTGTGTGTGTGTGTGTGTGTGTATTACATTTATGTTTAAATTTCATATAGAGTTTGATTTAACACTTTTAACTTAGGGGTTTTACAGGTACTGTTCTTACTCCTGGTGAGCAGGGTTTCCTAGACTGTAGTTAATATAGACCCAAGGGATTGTCATTTGGAGGGGACAGGCAGCCTTGTTACTAAGATGAACTTGACACTGCCTCTGCAGAGAAGGCAGTGACACCTGCACAGTGTCTCCTTGGTGGGCACGCACAGGGCAGGTGTGTAGCCACAGAGCCCTTTACAAATCTCCTTCTGTTCCTAATAACTGTGATTCCTGTATTTGCTTAACAGAGATATTGCATTTTGAAGGTGATGTTTGAGGGTGATGAGTTTCCAGGAATGGTAGAGCTAGCAAGCCAGTCAGCTGTAGCAGACTGTTCCAGCAGCCTCTCAGTATGGACAGGTGAGTCAGTAGTCCTAAAGAACAAAGTTACTTCACCTGCAGGGAAACAAATAGAAACAGATATCGCCATGTTAAGCAAAACATGCCAGACTTAGGTAAACATACATATTTTGCCATGTGGATTCTAGATTTAAATGTATATTTAAATATGGCTACCATATGGACATGTACGTGGGACTATTTGGGGAGGAAGGAGACTAAGTGGAAGGGGAGCAAATCCTGTATGAATATATTAAAACGAGGCTAAAGAGATGGTTCGGTGGTAAAGTACTTGCTGGGCAAACACAGAGATATGAGATCATATCTTCAGCCTTGCATAAAAGCTAAGCACAGACATGAGCCAGGGAGGTAGAGGCAAGAGCTGGGGACAGGGGCGGTTAGCCAGTTCCAGGTTTAGCGAGGGACCTTGTCTCAAAAAATAAAGAGGAAACAATAAAGGAAGACACCCAATGTTGACCACTGGTTTGCACACTCATACACATCCACTCTCATGTGTGCACATTCACATATGCATGAATGTACTCGTGCCAGACTTAGGCAAATATATATATATGAACATACATCACATACAAATAGATGTTACAGTTGTTGCAAGGTGACTCCATCAAAGAACACATGAATACTCATAAAGCCAAATTAGAACATTTGTATTACTGGATGGCGGCTGCGTAGAGAACTTGCCCAAATCCTGCATCCCCAAACCTTGCCATTCTTTACCTTTTATGAACAACCTCACATTTGGTTAGCAAGAACTATTAACAGAAGCCAAAAAGGCAAGTTCTGCCAAACATGCCCAGCAATGCTTTTCAAAACCAACTCTCCCTTCCTCCCTCCCTCCCTATCTTCCTCTTTTTCTCTCTCCTCCCTTTCTCCACCTTTCATTCTCTCTCACCCTCCCAAGCTGACATGCTGCTTTTGTGAACCTTCTCTAAAAATCTACAAGTAGAGGGAATGAATGGAAAGCGAAGGCTGGGAAGGATGCCCTGCAGATAACAGAAATCACCGGAGGACTCCACTATGCTGGGACGCAGGATCAAATCTGCAGTGAGAGGCAGTCGGGAACGCAGGAGGTTCAGTAAGTAGAGTTAGGATGATCAATGACAGATAAAGGAAATAGACAGCTCCGGTTAATCACTAGCTTGGTACAGTCACTGTGTGCTGGAACTGCCAACGGGCTTGGATCACGTGACTGGAAGATTAATCTGTGTCCACTACTGATCCAGCATTCCTTGATCAACTGTGAAAGATCAGATTCTGGGAATGACATTTAAACCAGGATGTGCATGTAAGAAGACATGTGGTTTGAAGTGAAAATGTTCCCCATAGGCTCCCGTTCTGAACACTTGTCCTTTAGGCTGGTGGCTCCATTTTGTGATGCTGGGAACTTTCTGAGGTGGGGCCTGGCTGGCAGAGAAATCACTTGGCACACACTTTTGCAGAGTATAGTACGAGCCCTGGTTCTGGGTCACTGTCTACACCCTGTTTGCTGTACAGGAGACAGCCATAGCTGTATGGTCCCACTGCCATGCATCCCGCCCCATGGTGGACTGAAACCCTCCAAGACTATGCCGCCAAATAAAGCCTTCTCTCCTCCATTGCTCTGTAGGTGATTTGTCACATTGATTCACAACTAATCAATGCAAGAAGATAAAAAATATGATAAAGAGTCTGCAAAAACAGTTAAATGTAAGCAAAAGAAGTAGTATTTAGGGGCTGGAGAGATGGCTCAGCAGCTAAGAACACTGACTGATTGATCTTCAGAGGTCCTGAGTTCAATTCTCCGCAACTACATGATGGCTCACAATCATCTGTAATGAGATCTGATGCCCTTTTCAAGTGTGTCTGAAGACAGCAATAAATAATGTAGTTACACATTAAATAAATAAGTAAATAAATAAATAGTAGTACTTAGCTCAAGAAGAGTCCTGAGATTGGCAGGCTGGCCTTCTATTCTGTGATGGATGATGACATGACTTAGCCCAGAGTCTTCAGGCGCAATCAAACATGACTGAAAAGGAAACTACTAGAGTATTTCCATGAGGGCTGCCAATCCATAGAGATGCTTGTCCTAGGGAGAGAGAGGTGCCATTCCTGGAAACACAGAAAGGGGGTGGCTGTGGATCAGACGCTCAACAGGAGGGCCTCTTACCTAATGGTCTTTCTTTGAGATTGCCTTTACTTGTTCTAGACTGAACAGGGGAAGTTGAAGGCAGATCCTAGGATTTCAGTCATGACACAGCCTTCTGCTTTGTTTTTGTGCTCACTCAATGTTGGTTGGGATGGCACAGATTTTGATTGCCCGAGAACACATTTCAATCCAAATCAATTTTCTCAAATTGAAAAAAGGTTTTAAAAAACCACTTACTAGCTGGCTCCTGCAACTGTGGGTTCTTACTGGGACCAAGAATTTGGAATAAAGGAATAAATGTCACTTCCACTGAGAGACACGTGGAAACTGCCCTGAAGTGGAAGCTGATGGAACATTCTGGCCAGTGCAGATGTGAGTCTATCCTACAGCAGGCAGCCATGTTGGAGCAGTTCTAAGAACTACAAAATCAGTGGAAAGGAAGATGGTGGAACAGAAGGACCTCACTGGGTAAAGCTCTTAAATTACCATAGCCACTGATAAAGTAAGTTATTACAGTCCCACACAGGTGGGAGTATCAAAAGGCTGGTGTACAACAAGAGAACAGGAATGCGTGTGTGTGTGTGTGTGTGTGTGTGTGTGTGTGTGAATGTGTGTGTGTGTAAGTGTGTGAATGTGTGCAAGTGTGTATGTGAATGTGTGTGTGTGTACGTGTGTGCATGCATGTGTGTGAATGTGTGCATGTGTGTGAATGTGTGCAAGTGTGTGTGCATGTGTGTGCGCATGTGTGTGTGAATGTGTGTGTGCGCGTGTGTGTGAATATGTGCAAGTGTGTGTGCATGTGTGTGTGTGCATGTGTGTGTGTGTATGTGTGTGTGTGTGTGTATGATGCTGGGGACTGAACCCAGGACCTTTCTCATGCTATGGTAGTGTGAATGAGAACTACCCCCATAGGCACAGTATTTGAGGACTTTCTTCCCAGGTGGTGGTGTTGTTTGCTGGGTGGTTGGGTCTGTAGCCTCCCTGGTGGAAGTCTGTCACTGCAGGGAGCTTTCAGGTTGGTAGCTTTGCCCCACTTCTAGCTCACTGTGTCTACTTCATGTTTGCCATTGAAGATGTGAGCACTCAAAAAAAAGAAAGAAAGAAAGAAGGAAGGAAGGAAAGAAGAAAAGAAAGAAAGAAAGAAAGAAAGAAAGAAAGAGAGAAAGAAGGAAGGAAGGAAAGAAAGAAAGAGAGAGAGAAGAAAAGAAAAGATGTGAGCACTCAGCTTCCTGCTCAGGTTGTCTGCTATCATGCCTCTGCACCACTATGTTAGACTCCTATACCTTTGGAACTGTAAGCCAAAATAAATTCTCCTTAATTTGCATTTGCTCATGGTGCTTTATCACAGCAACAGGCATAACAAACACACATTAGACAAGCTCTGTCCTGAGCCCAGGAGCTTTTGTCCTTTCTTAATCAGCTCTTGACCTGACAAAGAAGCAAGACTTTCACAGACAAATATCTTAATTAAAAATGTGGACTTCTGTTATTTTCTTTCACTCCAAGAAAAGAGAGAGAGAAAGAGGGAGAAGGAGAGAGAGAGAGAAACAGTCTTTTTTTTATTAGATGTTTTCTTCATTTACATGTCATACAATATCTCCTTTCTCAGGTTCCCCTCTGAAAAAAAAAAAAAGTAAAATAAAATAAGAAAACAAAAACAAAAACAAACCCCTATTCCCTTCCCCCTCCCCCTGCTCACCACCCCACCCTCTCCTGCTTACTGGCCCTGGCATTCCCCTATACTGGAGCATAGAACTTTCACAGGGCCTCTCCTCCCATTGATGACAGACTTGGCCATCCTCTGCTATACGCATGCTGCTGGAGCCATGAGTCCCACCAAGTATACTCTTTGGTTGATGGTTTTAGTCCCTGGGAGCTCTGAAGGTACTAGTTAGTTCATACTGTTGTTCATCCTAAGGGGCTGCAAGCCCTTCAGCTCCTTGGGTCCTTTCTCTAGCTTCTTCACTGGGGACCCTATACTCGGTACAATGATTGGCTGTGGGCCTCTACTTCTGTATTAGTCAGGTACTGTCAGAGCCTCTCAGGAGACAGCTATATCAGGCTCCTGTTAGCCAGCACTTGCTGGCATCCACAATAGTGTCTGGATTTGACGACTGAATATGGGAAGGATTCCCAGGTAGAGCAGTCTCTGGATTATCCTTCCTTCAATCTCTGCTCCATAGTTAGTCTCTACAACTCCTTCCATGGGTATTTTGTTCCCCCTTTTATGAAAGAATGAAGTATCCACATTTTGGTTTTACTTCTTCTTGAGTTTTTTGTGGTTTGTGGATTGTACTTTGTATATTCCTATCGTCTGGGCTAATATCCACTTATCAGAGAGTGCATACCATGTGTGTTCTTTTGTGATTGGATTACCTCACTAAGGATATTTTCCAGATCCATCCATTTCCCCAAGAATTTCATAAATTCATTGTTTTTAATAGCTGAGTAGTACTCCATTGTGTAGATGTACCACATTTTCTGTATCCATTCCTCTGTTGAGGGACATCTGGGTTGTTTCCAGTTTCTGGCTATTAGAAATAAGGCTGCTATGAACATAGTGGAGCATGTGTCCTTATTACATGTTGGAGCATCTTCTGAGTATATGCCCAGGAGTTGTATAGCTGGGTCCTCTGGTAGTACTATGTCCAATTTCCTGAGGAACTGCCAAACTGATTTCCAGAGTGGTTGTACCAGCTTGCAATCCCACCAGCAATGACGGAGTGCTCCTCAAGAAAGAGAGTCTTAATCTACAGTAGTAATGAAGCACAGGTGGCTCAGGCTCCAGAGATCATGGGACAAGCTCTCCAGCAAGCCTGGGCACAGGAACAAAGGCAATGAATGGGAAGGGTCAAGGATAGTGGCCAGCCACCCCTCCACACACACTGTAACTGTGGGCTGTGTGAGAGTTTTATTGTCTAAGATTATGAACTAATTTAAATATGTAGGAGAGCCAACATCACTATGGGAGTGGGGTGAGGTGGAGTGAAGTCTTTAGGAAGTAGCATTACTTAAAGAATGTCTTCCTTAGAATGGAAACTAGGTCTACAATTAGTGAAGGTTTTCATTTTTCTCTCCCAACTAGTATGAAGTAGCATCAATGAACCCCGCTGAGAAAGAAAGCTCCAGCTGGCTTCTTCCCTGTCCTATGCCATCAGCCAGGTTCCATGTTGGTCATGCAAACTTTTCTCTGCTCTGTAGTGGACTAGTGGCCACAGCCCCATGAACATTTCTTCCATTTCTTGAACCCCCTTTCCTATCATCCTGCTTTGGGCCTTCATTTCTCTTCTCTGAGAATCCCCAGGCTCCTGGTTGGCTCTCCCTGCCTTCTATTGACGACAACCCTTCTCTGCTTCCAGAAGGGCTGTGATCCCTGGAGAGTCCAAGCACCTCAGAGGCATCTCAAGGTTTCTTCTCAGCTGTCTGGGGCCTTTCCCACAATCTGGATGGAGTCTTGACATGGAGGTCACAGTGAAATATTTGTAGAGTTTTGGTACATGGAGATCAGGTATCTATTCTATTTCCTCTTCCCTGAGCCCCAGGAAACTGTGGTCTTCTTCCAAAACCACATGATGGGTCAAACTGTGGTCCAGGCTTCTGCTAATGGGTATAAAGAAGAGAGACAAGTAATGACAAAGTAGAAAAGTAATATAAACGTGGCTGCTAGAACAGCAACCTCAGTTCCTCTATGGGCCTGTCTACGTCAAGCCCCAGGAGAAGTCCTTCTTGGGCTGGCCAACTTGATCAATCTCTTTTTCTACAGGAAAAGCTTGGGCGTGTCTGAATCTTTCTTTTTAAGACTCACCTATTCTTGCCTTTGTTCATGAACTCTTGTGACTCTCAGGGCCTTGAAAGCTCCTCACAGGCAGGCTCACATCCAAAACAAGGAGAGAGATACAGCACCTTTCTATGAATTTGCTAGATTCAGCTTACTGGGAGTAAAAACCACAGAGAACTAAGATACCAAGCAAATCAACAAACTGTTCCAAATTACTTTTAATAATTTCCCACTGGAGAAATCAACTCTTCATGGCTAATGAGTGGTTACACTGCTCTCACAGGACCAAAAGCAATTGTGGATCTGAAAGGCTCTGAAATTTGGAACAATCAAACTTCTTATCAATGGCTCCTCTAGGGTGGAAGGGTCTTGTGAGTTGTGGGAAGCAGAACTTAAAGGCTATGGGACTACAACACTGATGCCCTAGGCTTGTGGAATGTGGGAGAGTCAAGTACTTTGTGTTGAACTTCTTTCCAAAATTCTTCTGTGCATGTGAACAACATTGCATAGAATGCTGTCCCATAATGCTGTCTTGTGACCCACAGCATCTTTCTACATTAACAAAAGCTGAAAGGGCTGGCTTCTCAGTACCTGTTAGCAATTTATGCATTTTCTATATCAAGGTCTGTGAAAATACTATCAAAGATCGATATATATACCTTACAACAGTAAAATAGACCTCTCAGTAATTCCCTGCCATACACATCCAAGTGCACATGTTGGCACAGCCATGGCATTTTCATGACTTCCCCAAATCGCCCCACTGCCCACCCCAATACTCTACGATGAGCATTCATCATTCTGACCTCTGTTGGGAGCTCTTGGACTTTGTACAAATGGATCCACAGAGTATGTGCTCAGCTGTCCCATTCCTTCTATGCTGTGTTTACTATTATCCTGACTGTGAATAAGCGGTTCGCACAGTTTTAGGGCAGTGTAGTAAGTCCATTATATTTAGCAGTCTCCTTGCTGATGGAAATGTGTTGTTTCTAATTAGGGGCTCAGGATACAACTGCCACCAACATTCTGTCACAAATCTTTTTCTGTAAACACAGGCACTCTCTTGACTTTACGTTTATGGATTGAATGGCTGGGTCCTAGGGCAGAGTTATTATCTTTATTGGATACTGCAGAAATGCTCCCCTGCCCCCTGCACAAGTTGTCAGTCCTTATAGTGCCAGCCATTCTGTGACAGGAGCACTGGTATCTCACTGTGCCTTAAATGGCCTTTCCTGGATGAGAGGTAATACTGTCAGAACCTTTCCAGAAAAACTTGGGCATATAAATATTTTATTTCGTGATGTATCTGTTAATTTTTGTCTCATTTTTAAATTCAAACTTTTGACTTTTTAACCAGTTTATAGGACTTCTTTGCATAAAATAACAGTCCATTGTCAGATATGCCTCAGTGGTGTCTCTGATTTTATCTTTAAGAACTTATTTTTGTTTCATGTGTATGGGTGTTTTGTCTGAATGTATGCCTGTGCACTACATGAGTGCAGTAGTTGAGGAGGCCAGAAGATGGCATCGGATTCTGTAGACCTGGAGTTTCAGACCTTTGTGAGCCACCGAGTCCTATGGAAAAGCAGCCAGTGCTCTTAATTACTGAGCTATCTCAACGGTGTCTTGTAATGAAAAGTTTGTTAAAGTCCACTTATGCCTATTTTCGTTTAGAGTTAGTCCTTCCTGCCCTCCTCTGGAGTCATGAAGCCTCTAGACTCACTGCCAAATGCCTACAGGCTCAGCTTTTATGTTTAGGCCAAAGGTGCTCTTCAGTCGTGTGTGTGTGTGTGTGTGTGTGTGTGTGTGTGTGTGTGAAGTCGTAAGCACTATCGTTTTCCCACACAAGTGACCATTCAGAATGTATTTTGCAGCAGAATAAATCTCACAATTCTCTTTTAAGTTCTTTTGCTTCTTAGAACACCTTAAGTTCCTTTAGGCCTTAATCTAAGTGGCAATGTCTAGAATGTCACTTAACCATTACATAATGTTGTTTTAAGACTATTAGGCCAGAAAGATGGCTCAGCAGTAAAGCTGCTTGCTGCTGAGCTGACAGCTGAGTGATCTCCAGTGTGCACATTGTGGAAGGAGAGAACCCACTCCTCACATTGTCCTCTGACCTCCATACACTCACAATGGCACACATACACACACAGAGAGACTCTTCTCAAGAAAGCTGCTAAGGGTTAGATAGAGAGAACTTAATTCTGGACAAAAATATACTGTACCTCTAACTTCATCAAAAAGTAGTTCATTTATTGATTCAAGTCTTTTTACAAAATTAATGAATGATGATTACAGAGACATTATAAAAAATTTGCTTTTGAGACAAGGTATCACAATATAGCCCAGGCTGGCCTTGAATTCTTGATCTTCCTGTTTTAGTCTCAGAAGTCCTGGGGTTTTACAAGCACATGCTACCACACCCAGCTTGAACACTTTCACTATAATTTTAAAACAATTTTATTGCAGTTGGTAAAGTCTTGTACAGACATGTACTGCCATGAGACATTATAAAGTCAGAGTACGCACACAACAAGCATTTCTGATTTGATAAATTTATCATATACCAATAATTACAATTAATACAGCCATTGATTGAGACCAAAGCAGCAAAGAATCATAAAACCAAAGAGAAAGTGATTTAGAAGATATAGATAGATAGATAGATAGACCAACCAACAGGTAGATATAGATATAGATATAGATACAGATATAAAAACTATATTGTTAAAGAGTGACTCGGATTCCAATGGCTTGTTTAAATTCATGGTTTTGTGGTTCTAAAATATCATAGAAAACTTGGGTTTTATTAAAGTAGTCTCGAATGTAAAGTAAATCTTCAGTGGAATAAATGTCATCTTTTCCAGTCCAGATGGTTAAGCTGTACCTGCATTAAAACAGAGGTGAATAGGTAAGACGGAGAGATAAGAAGCCGATAGAGAATTCCCCACAGCCCACAGCCCACAGCCCACAGCATGGTCTAACCATACTGCCCTGTTCCACTCCTTCATCAACATCAAAGCAATCAGCAACAAAACAAATCCCCACTGCTACCGTATAAATTATGTAATTTCTATATTTCAATTACGAGATGTTCAGTGGCTTAGAGACCCACGCTGTAGCACTGGAAATGAGTCATGTTTTGTAAAAGGAGCTGCTGATCAAAGACTCTGTCCCCCAAATAAAATTACAACTATAAACCTGGGTTTGCTCAATAGCCTGGTCAGACTGAAATGAAATGCATGATGGGAAGAGACTGTGAAGTGATCAAGAACCATTGTCATTCCCAACATGCAGTCACTAATGATAGCCCCACTATGCCTTTGAGGTTTTCTCATGAAGTGACTGGACTGCCAAGAGATGTCATTAACAAGAGCAAATGGGTTGATGAACAGGCTCTCCGGTTAGAGCACCATTGCAAAGCCTGGTGACCTGAGCTCAATTCTGAGGACCTGCTGGTGGAAGGAGAGAGAACCAGTTCCTTCAAGTTGTCCTCAACCTCTGCATGCATACTGTGAGGCACATGCGACCCTCACCACACATAAAATACAAAAATAAAATGAGAAAAAGGAAGAAGACAATTTTTAAAATAAGAGTATATGTTAAGTGTTACACACGTACAAGCGTTACCACAGTCTGAGCATTATTTGCTCTGTTTTCCTTTTTCCTGATATGGCTGTGGAGCTGTGCCTGGAAACAGGACACTCTCCAGGAGTCACACCCCTATTTTCTCTATAAACCTGTGGGAATCCAGGGGAGAGCTCTAGGACGTTTAATGGTGACACAGTGAGGGGCGTGACTTTGCTAAAAGTTCCTGTCCTGAGGAGATTTGAGCAGAAAAAAACACAACAGAGGGAGATGCTTCACACTTAGTCCCCAGAAGTGACACGTGACACACTGACAAGAATTTTAAACTATGTTATAGGTCACAGAAAAGAGTGAACATTCGCTTTTAACTCTGTATTTTTTTTCTTAGATAGAATCTGCTAATTTATCTGGGTTCCATGGTAACGAACCTTATAACAAGACACAGATATGATCATTTAGGTTAAGAAAAGAATTTTCCAGGTCATTTCTGCCTCATTAAATAGCTTTCCACTTTATTAAAACTAAAATAGGATAAATAAGATTGTTAAAGGATATCTTAAACTGGATCCATTTAAATCAATGGCCAGGATATATTTTTAAAATTTTTTTATATTGTGAAAAAAATCACAGATGGTATTTAAATCAGAAATGTAGATTTCTAACCAATTATTATAAAGTGAATGTTAATGTAACCAAAACACAAAGCAAGAAACTGTGGGTGGCCAGCACCTTGGGGCATCTGTGCGTCTCTGCTTTCTCACATCCTGCCCTTGGATCCTCTCCTCTCAGCTGTTCTACATGTTCGTAACACTGCAGAATGGTCCCCAGCCTCATCGCAGAAGATGGGGAAGCATTCTGCATGTTCATAAAGTAACAACTCATAGAGGAGGCAGAAAACAAGGACAAGAATTTATACACTGAACTTTAGGACTCTCAGCTTTATCAACAAACATTAAAGGGCATGCAAGGTCAGATAGGTCCTGACGGCAACAGTGGAGGACCTCAGACCCTCCTCCAATATCAAAGAAGTATCAGATCTAACGTGCTACAGATCAAGAGAGAGCTGCGGGATGCCTCACCCGACTGACAGGGAACAAGGACTTCTTGGTAGCAGATGAAATCTTCTCTAACATAGATTAAATTATAGGCCACAAAGCCAGCCTTAATGAAATTGAAATACTTCCTAATAATGTATCATACTATACTGAACTAGAACTATAAATCAGTAGCAAGGGAAACCACAGAAACTAAGCCGACACTCAGACTGGGTGATGTACTTTTGTTACTCATTTACTTCTGAGGATCAAATCCATGACTTTTGTATCCCAGGCAAGCACTCTACCAACATACACAACCCCTAAAAACACACTTTTGAATGAACACTGAGACACTGAATAAGGCAGAGAGAAAATTTTAAAAGCTTCTAGTCTCGAATGAAAATAAGAGCATAATTCACTAGAACCCTGGATGCTAGCTAAGGTAGTTCTGACGGGAAAGCTGCCTCTGAAACTGGCAGAGGAAAACATAGGGAATATAGGTAGAGGCAAGGACCTTCTGAGACGAGCTCTAAACGCCCAGGAAACAACTCTAAGAATTGACAATGGAGTTACATGCAGTTAGAAAGTCCCTGCACGGCACAAGAAACCACCACCAGGGTGAGCACACAGCCTACAGAAGGGAAGGAAGTCTGTGCCAGCGGCACTCAGAGCTACCATTTAGAAAACAGAAAGAATTGTGAAAATTAGACATCCAAGCCCTAAGTCTTATAGTCAATAATGAGCTAATGAATTGAATAGGAGTTTCTCAAAAGGACACAAACAGCCAATAATATTTTTAAAACTCTCCAGTTTTTAGCCACCAAAGAAAAGAAAAGGAAAAAGAAAAAGGAAAGGAAAGGAAAGGAAAGGAAAGGAAAGTTTTGAGGTTCCATATTAGCACTAGAAAACAATAAATTCTGTGGAGAATGCAAGAAAAGAGAAACCACTGGTGGACTTCAGATGGCAGGGACAGTGAGGACACTGGTGGAATATCAGACTGCACAGTGAAGACACTGGTGGGCATCAGACTGCAGGACAGTGAGGAGATTTGTGTAGAGGTTGCTCAAAATACTGAAGATAAAACTATCATAAGACCTAGATATGGCACTCCCAGACATACACGCAAAGCATCCCACATCCTATCAAACAGATACTTGCACATTCATGTCTATTTTCCACTATTCACAACAGTAAGGAATGGAATCATCCTAAACTTCCATCAACAGATGGCTAAAGAACATGTGGCACATATATATACAGTGGAATTTTATTCAGCCATAAACAAAAATGGTATCACATTTGTTGGAAAATATAGCTGAAAATAATTTTAAATAAAGTATCTCAAGCTCAGAAAGATAATTTTCTCTGAATTAAAAGATTCCATCCCCAGGACAACTCCTCAAGACCTAGGAACTACTAAAGGAAGATGACTTAACATTCAGGAAGTAAACAACTCCCAAGTCTCAGGAAGTTCCTAAAATTTACCAGACTCAGAAGACCTCGACCTCCTCCTCCTCCTCCTGCTCCTCCTCCTCCTCCTCTTGTTTCTCCTCCTGCTCCTCCTCCCCCTCCTCCTGCTCCTCCTCCC
>NW_022196914.1:52886493-52890485 GCF_008632895.1 Mastomys coucha
CCCCCCCCTCCTCCTCCTCCTCCTCTTCCTTCTTCTCATATAAGCAGTAAGGCCTGTTAAGGATAGGAGACTTTGATCTGTAAAGCTGCTGGTCAGTTAAGTAGATAGTTCTGGGACTCCAACTTTCATGAATCACCACTGTGTTAGAGTGACCACTTTGTGATGCAGATGCCTCTGAGTCACTCATGCTACTGTAAGAAAACTCTTATCCACAATCTTGCAAATAACCCAAATAAACTCAACGGTTTACCAAGTTGGGCTTTGGTGATATCAATACTTTGATTTGTCATCAATTCTCTATCTGGGGTAAGCAGATATTTGTGCACGTCTTCCAGGGATAATGCTGTGCAACAGATAAATACCATATACTTTTTCCTGTTTGAGAATCGTAGATTTTAGTTATTATATGTGAAGGGAGCAGAGTCAATAAAAGTAAAAAGGTGACCTTCAAGGGGAGTAAGAGGTTTAGAAGGAAGGGGGAAGAAGGTAACTGAATACATGTGATATAAAAGCAGAATAAGGGCCACTTGGGGCAGGAAAAGACTGGAGGGAGCTAGGGAAGGGCGGTAGGAGAAGGAACCAACAAAAAGAATACACAAAACAGCATGATGGAATCTATAATAATATATGCTAATTCAAACAAAGAAAACTATCAAAGCAATAAATTTAGTAATGTGGTGGTTTAAATAAGAATAGATCCCCAGAAGCTCAGATATTTGAATGCTTGGTTCCCAGTTGGTGAAACTGTTTAGGAACGATTAGGTATGGCCTTATTGGGAGACTCTCTTGTGGGAGAGTGGGCTTTAAGGTTTCAAAAACCCATGCTGGGTCTAGTTTCTCTCTCAGAGATCTCAGCTACTGCTGCAGTACCATGCTTGCTTGCCTGCTTCCTGTCATAATGATCATAATGACCCACTAAAGCTGTTAGCAAGCTCCCAATTAAATGCTTTCTTTTATATGTTGCCTTGTTCATGGCATCTCTTCAAGCAACAGAATACTGACTAAGATGGTAAAGGCACATAATGAAACAACATAAAAATCAGTGCATTTCTATATGCTAACAATAAATAAGAAAAAAAGGAAATATGAAAACAATTCCAGCAGCCCAGCACTTGGGAGGCAGGGGCAGGCAGATTTCTGATTTGAAGGCCAGCCTGGTCTACAGAGTGAGTTCCAGGACAGCCAAAGCTACAAAGAGAAACTCTGTCTTGAAAAAAAAAAACAAAAAACAAAAAAAGAAAAAAGAAAGAAAGAAAGAAAGAAAACAATTCCACAATTCCAATTCAAGAGCTTCAAAGAGAATTAAATAGGAATAAATTTAACACATGAAGTGTGATATCTGTAGATTGAAGATGACGAGTCTAAATTAACACTGTTTATCCATCTATCCTACCTAAAGCAACCATTATCAAAGTACCTGTTCTGTTGCTGGGATACAACACCATGCCAAAAGTGGTCAGCTTGCTTTGGCTTATGGTCCACAGGCCATAAGAGCTTATCATGGTGTGGAGGGATGGCAGCAGGCGGTAGGCATGCCAATGGGAGCAGGAAGTTAGGGGCTCACACTTCAACCACAAGCACAGGGCAGAGAGAATCAATTGAAAGCAGAGCAAGGATTTATAATCTCAAAGCCCTCCCCAAGTGATGAACTTCCTCCAGCAACTCTGCACCACCTAACCCTCCCTAAACTGCAACTCTAGCAGGGAACCAGGTGTTCAAATGCCCGAGACCGCAAGGCATATTTCTCATTCAAACCTCCACGTTCCACTCCCCGGCCTCCATAGGCTTGTGGCCATGTCATTTAGTCTACCTACCAAAGTTGCCATTGTCTTTAACATTTTTAACACTATTTAAAAGTCCAAAGTCTACTGAGACTTGAGGCAATCTGTTAACTATAACCCTCTTTAAAAAAAAAAAAGTCATATATTCCAAAATACAGTGGAGCAGTATATGTATTACAACTGTTAAGGAGAGGAATGGGAGCACGGTGAAGAAATCCCAGGCCTAAGAAAGTTCAAAGCCTAGCAGGGTCACAACACCAGGCCTGTAGCTCTGTGTCTGACATCTGGGCTTAAAGGGCTTAAATGCTCTGTCCCTGCAACATGCATCTATCTTTTGGGCTAGTCCCACTCCCAGTGTGTAGCTCTTCTTGGTAGCTGTCTCAGGGGGCTAGCATTGCCAATACCTTTTAGTTTCTTGCTGCAGCCTCTTGCCTTCTCTGGGCCTTCATGCATGGACTACAATGCACATGCTGCCTGACCTCAACAGCAATCAGAAACCTTGGAGGAGGAATCCATGGGCCCCTCATTGTCTTGCCTCTAAAGCCAGCACCATGGGGAGGATTTGGACAAATCTGGCTTTTTCTAGGAGCAGAAAATGCCTTAGGCTCTCTTCCATAAGTTGGAAGCTTGCAGGGTCTTTCCCCAACGTTTGTTCCAATGCAGAGCAGGACATATCTCTTCAATGGTGCCAATCTCCACAACAGGTACAGTCTGTCTTCCGGGACACACCTGGGCTATAACACTAATTTTGTGCTTTTTCTCTTCAAGTGGTACATTTGTATTCCTTTTTGCCCCCACTTGGTCTTTTCACTGTATACTTGCAGAAGTGTCATCAACAATAACCATACCACAGAGTCAACATTATGCAGTCTTGAAATGTCTTCCACTAAAGAAATCCCTCCTTTACTTTTTAATGTAGCCTCAAGCCAGTTCTTGTAGCAAAGACAGAAAGCATCCAGAGCCACTGCTGAGCATCACAGGAATGCTCTGCGGCCTGTAAAGTCCGCGCTTTCCTCACAGTCCACACGGCTCTGCTCCAGGCTCTACTTGGCTGCTGTAAGCTCTGTTTACTGCACCCAGCCACTTTTCTGTCCCAAGTTTCAAAATCTTCCTCATCTCTCAGAAAAAACATGACCAGGTCCTTCACAGCAACAGTCCACTCTTAGCAGCAACTGATGAGTGAGTCACTTTTCTGGCTCCGTGATAAGACACCACAGCCAGAAGCAATTCATGAGAAGTGAGTTTCTGTTGGCTTACAGTAGCAGAGGGACACATGGCAGGGAACGGCAGGCATGGTGATAAGGACAGGAAGCTGAGAGGTCACATCATAACCATATGCATGAAACAGAAAACGAGCTGGTAGAGCTCCATAATCTCAATGCCCACCTCCAGGGACACAAGGCTGCACCACCCAAACCTCCCCCAAACAACACCACCAACTGGAGAGCCAGTGTTCAAGTACCTGAGCCTGTGGGGGACACTTCTATTCAAACCACTAGAGTACTTATGGTATTTTTATAGAAGTAAATCAGCCTAAAGTTTATATGGAACCATAGAAGACGTGAATATCTAAAGACTCTTGAGCAAAAAAAAAAAAAGAAGTATCCCATTCTTGACTTAAAGCCAAATTACAAAGCCACTAATCAAAACCACATGCTAATGGCATAAAAGACACATAGAATAGATTTACCACCAAAGGTTCTTCTATTAAGAAAAGTAGGAATACTGACATTATCTCCTTACATGACAATAAAGGCAGAAAGTACTGAGAGAGACTGATAAAAGCGATCACTTAGATGGCTAAGTATTTTCTTTCAAATAATGTTTAGACTAAAAGAGAAAGAGCCACAGCTGCAGCATAGTTCCAATCAGCAATTCGGGAAGCTCCAGAAGACCGAGAGGACATAGTTCAAGCACAGGGCAGAGAAAGAGAGCAGTCTTCAACATCTATATTAATATAAGTAATTCAGAGTGTTATCTTAACAAATGCAAAGGTGACAACCAACAGAGTGAGCACCTGACAGGAAGTGAAAAGGTGACAACCAACAGAGTGAGCACCCGACAGGAAGTGAAAAGGTGACAACCAACAGAGTGAACACCCGACAGGAAGTGAAAAGGTGACAAACAACAGAGTGAGCATCCGACAGGAAGTGAAAAGGTGACAACCAACAACAGTGACCATCCAACAGGAAGTGAAAAAGTGACAACCAA
>NW_022196914.1:52891319-52915065 GCF_008632895.1 Mastomys coucha
GTGAAAAGGTGACAACCAACAGAGTGACCATCCAACAGGAAGTGAAAAGGTGACAACCAACAGAGTGAACACCTGACAGGAAGTGAAAAGGTGACAACCAACAACAGTGACCATCCGACAGGAAGTGAAAAGGTGACAACCAACAACAGTGACCATCCGACAGGAAGTGAAAAGGTGACAACCAACAACAGAGTGACCATCCGACAGGAAGTGAAAAGGTGACAACCAACAACAGAGTGACCATCCGACAGGAAGTGAAAAGGTGACAGAGCATCTGACAGGAAGTGAGAAGAGCTACGCTTTAAGGAAGAAAAGGAAGGAACTACTAAGTCATAAGCCAGAAAAAGAAATCCAATCCAAGATCCCATTTAAAGAATTATCATCTAGTCTAGGAATGAGGAGATAAGATAGCCCAGTGGGTAAAACTGGGTTTGTTTGTTTGAGACAGGGTTTCCCTATGTAGTCCTGGCAGTCCCAGAAGCAGGACCTAAGTAGGGATGTCCAGCACACACATAGAGGAAGGGTGTGATGGTATGAGCACAGATCTGCAACCTCAGCATGGGGGTGGGGGGATCAAACCCCTACAGCAGGGTGGCTAGCCAGTCTAGCCAGTCCATAAGCACCAGGTTCAATGAGAGACACTCTCTCAGAAAATATGGTGCAGAGTACCTGAGGAAGACATGGCATCACTCTCTGGCCTATGAGTGTCTGCATACACACGTGCACATGTATGAAGATGTAGACATGCATAGGCCACACATGCAAACTATCTAGTCTAACCAAGAAACTAGTGGGAAAGCCCAGATACATCAAGGAACTGAAGACTTGCAAGAAACTAAGAGAGTAGCAGACTATTTCAGTCAGCTGTAGCTAAATAATTTGAAAAATATTGACAAAATGAACAATTTTCTACAAGAATATAATTTATGAAACTTGTCTTCTAAAACAGAAACAAATCATTTACTAAACAGTAAATAGAAAGGTTATTCAAGTTCAACATTCCCCAAAGCCTCAGGTTTAGAACATTTCACATGCAGGCCATTTTAATGCTATTTTGGATATCTCTAAATACATAAGAAAGTACAGGACATTTTATGAAATGCATAGGATTCTCATATCTAAAACTGGGGAAGAAAATCATGCAGATGAACACAGAATTGGCACTGATACACACACACAGGATAGTATGCCATGCCCACATGGGGAAGTGATGGGATGGTAAAACACTGCGAAATAGCACAATACATATTCCATCAGTAAGCACAGAGGAAAAAGAAGATACACTGTAGGGAATGGGGTGGTAGCCTGGATGGAACTTGCTACAGACGCGGCTAGCCTCTAGCATAGCAATCCACCTGCCTCTGCTGGCTGCTGCGAGTAAAGTCCACACCTGGACATGACTGCTTTTGTAGGAACTGAAAAGGCATTTGGAAAAGTGAACACCCACTGGAATTTTGATGCTTGTTTAGACTGGCATCTTTGCAGGATTTGAAAAGTGTCCATGTTAACAATGCCCACGATCACTAATAATTAGACACTTTTCTCAAATTCTCCATATGGGCACTATGTCATCATGTGAGAGATTTTTTCTCCTGGGGTGTCCTGTGCAGTACAGAACACACTCAAGGCTTCTGTCAGGAGATGCATCCTAGAATCCATCTACACACAGAAGGTTGGGGAACCAAGAAGTCCTCAGGCATCATCTGCCGCAGGGTTAGTTTTCCTCAGCTCTGAACCCTTGTTCTGGACACACAAAACAGCATGCCTTAAAAGGGGGAAAAAAATGATAGCTAGAAAGGAAGGGAATATACTTTTTTTTTTTTTTTTGCTTGAAAATCAACTGAAAGTCATTTAAAATGATAAAAGTATTAGAAGATTTGGGCATAAGCATGTAGAAATAAAAGAGATTCCTATGCATAGCAACTGAACATTACATATACATTATATAAAGGCAAGGCATAACAGCAGCGAAGGACTAACTCAAAAACAGTAACTCTAGGGCTGAAGTGATGGCTCAGGGGCTGGGGGCATGGATGGCTCTGGCCGAGGAGCCAGGTTCACATGGGGCTACTCACAGCCACTTATAAATCCAGCTCTAAGGGATCCAGACACCTTTGTCTGCACTTTGCAGCTACCAGTGTTCACATGGGCACGCTCCCATGTTCCCTTGCATGGATAGACAGACACACACACACACCCAGTTTTTAAAAAAATCTTTTAAAACACCAATTCGTTAGTAATACAGACTGTAAACAAAGTACAATGGAGGGCTTGCCCTGGTTTGTCTGGAGCTTCTAGACAAGCTAAGGGCCTCAACCACGCAAGGCAGCACTCGCCACCGATGGCGGTCCCAGCGATGGTGGTCCCAGTGATGGCAGTCCCAGCAATGGTGGTCCCACCAATGGTGGTCCCACTTTTGGCGGTCCCAGCGATGGTGGTCGCCATAGTGGTCGCCATCGATGGTGGTCGCCACCAATGGTGGTCCCGGCTCCTAACCTTTAGTCTTTTAAGGTAGAATCATGATCAGATTTTGTTGTTTTATCAACTTAGATAAACATCTCAAGGCTTTTGCTCTAACTTAAAATAAATAATACATTTCCTACTTCTTCCTGTCTCAAGCTGTATAAAGCCATTAGAGCTGTAGCAATGACAAGATTCTATAACCTCTACAATTAGTTCTGTGATGAAGACTGCTCAATTAGCTGGTACAATGACAGTCACCGCATAATATCCAAAGCAGAGGCTCTCAACCTGTGGGTCAAGTCCCCTTTGGGAGTCGAGTGATCCTTTCACTGGGATGGCCTGTCAGACATCCTACATATCTCATATTCACATCACAACTCATAACAGTAGCAAAATTACACTTACAAAGTAGCAACAAAAGAATCTTATGGCTGCTTGTCATCACAACATGAGGGACTGTATTAAAGGGTTGCAGCACTAGGAAAGTTGAGACCCACTGGTGTATAGTTTAATTTTACTTATTTTGTGTCTAGAACAGTGGTACTCATGGCATAGATTTAAAGAGTAATTGTACTTATTATGTGTTAGACTTTTGTTATGGCTATTGAAGAAAATATGCCATTCCATAAGCTATACACTTTTCATAAAAGAAAAATCTAGGGTCTGAGAATGTAGCTCATTGGAGAATGCTTTGCCGGGCATGGATGAAATACTCAGCACCCTCTCACACACACACACACACACACACACACACATATATACACACACACACACAGACACACACACACTCAGACACACACACACAGACACACACACACAGACACACACAGACACACACACACAGAGTATGTGAAGTATATTTTAATGCCAACAGGAAATAGGTAAAGTATTAAAATAAAAATATATTTGTCTTTATTCATCAATGAAATGATACTGAAAGGAATTCTAAATTGTCTTTTCATTGGTAATGATTAGTGTTCCTTTAGTTACTTGTTTTCAACTACTTCCTGTGACAAATACTTAGGAGATAAATTGAAGGAGAAAACTGTATCATATCACTAAAAAAAGGCTTAGCTCCCACAGTCTTCTAAGCCTCAGGCAACTTTATACACCATACTTGCATTAGGGTAAAGGTTTTCCATATGCATCATAACATAACATGTGCATCACACATACATACATGTGTGTGCATCACACATACATACGTGTGTGCACCACATGCACATATATGCATCACACACATACATACATGTACACCACACTTACCTACACATGCATGTATCATATACACATATACACATGTGTATCACATATATACATGTGTGCATCATACATACATACATATGCATGCACCACATACACATACACATGTGTGTATCACACATACACACATATGTGTGCATCACATACATATGCATGTATCACACACATACACATGTATCACATACATATGTGTGCACCACACACATAAATACACACATGTGTACCACACATACCTGCACATGCATGCACATACATACATGCACATACATACATGCACAGAAGTGCATCACACATACATACATGAGTGTGTATCACACGCACATATAGACATACAAAGGCTAAGAGAACTTGATAAAAATGACAAGATGAAAACAGCACGTAGTCCATAAGTGAGAACAGATAATGAAATATAATGAATTTAGCACCCAGGAGACATGGTGTCAAAACGAGAGATATCTCTAATGACAAGCTAAGGTATACCATTGTCCTGACTTTTCCTGATAATTTTTAAAAGACTGTTCATATACAAACTTATCTACATACTACTTGAGAACAATATTTTAAATGTTGGTAATTTATGCCGTTTATGTCACTACAACTCATTACTTTAAAAACTATTTCTCAAACATTGTCCTTATTGTGAAAAGATGGGTCATGGATTAACTAACTACTGATATTTCTCTAACGCTTTATACAGATTCAGAATGAAGGATGAAAATAATCACTCACTGTTCTTAAAAATATCATCTCTATATATTTTGTGAGACAGTTTACTATGCAAAAAAGACCCAAGCTTTATAAATTACTGTATAGAGTTGTCTAGGTCATTGAAATAGCTTTCGGTAATTGCCAGACTACCATATTTAAAACCACAGGGAAAAATTTGTTTATGTATAATCCACCACTTTCAATTTGAAAGACTTAACACTAGATATTTAAGAAGTCTACAGTTTCCGCTTAAGAGGGAAAAAAATTCTAAAAGTTCCTAGACTCCAAAACACAGAGCAGCCCGGTAATATCTGCTGGTACTTGCTAGTCTGCACTTCACAAGGCCATTAGGATTGTCTGGGAGGCTTATTTCTGACTGTGGGCTCTTGGATTAGCAGGTGCCTCTGTGAATTGCAAATTTTTCAGGAGATCAGACATGGCCTTTCAAATCATCATGACAAATCAGGGGAAATACTGCAAACTGCGCATGAACAAAGCACAGCCTTGGCCAGGCTTCCTCACAGCTGTGGCTCTAACCTCGCAGTGCTCTGTACACGATCCCCAAGTCCTCCGTACCCATGTAAATAACCTGTTTATATTATGAATGCTTCTCAAACAGGGCTATAAGGAAATACTTCCAAAAGCTTGAGTTCTGTATAAGAATCCAATGTTTACAATTTAATTTAGTGCCATAATTTAAATAATAATCTTTAAAAATTAATATACTATGCTAATTGACTTCAGAGTAATTCTTCAACACTAATGAAAACAAACAAAACTAGAGCAGTGTTAGTGATAACAGTAAGAGTTAATAAAGATGACACGCCTGCCCAAGAGAATGTCTAAAGCATTGCGCACTATAAAAATAACACTCTCTCTTCCAGCCTGCGCCTTCTGTCAGGGCAGACCACCAGCTTGTCTGCTCCTCTGAAGACCCCACAGTCTGAAGGCCTCCCAGGAGAACAGCTGCATGCAGGTCAATAGGCAGGAGCCTAGCATGGCTGCCCTCCGAGAGACCCAACAAGCAGCTGAATGAGTCAGATGCAGATACTTACACCCAGCCAGTGGACAGAAGCCAGGGACTCCTGTGGTTGAATTAGGGTAAAGCTGGAAGAACCTGAGGAGGAGGGCAACCCCATAGGAAGACCAGCAGTCTCAACTAACCTGGACCCCCAAGATCTCTCAGACACTAAGCCACCAAACAGGTAGCATACAGCAGCTGATAAGAGGCCCCCAACACATATACAGCAGAAGACTGCCTTGTCTGGTCTCAGTGGGAGAAGATGCACCTAATCCTTGATAGACTTGAGGCCCCAAGGAATGAGGAGATCTGGTGGGGTGGTAATGAGGAGTGGGGACATCCTCTTGGAGACGGGGTTGGGGGAGGAGGTATGGGATGTGGAACAGCCAGAGGGCAGATTGGGAGGGGGATAATGACTGGACTATAAAAAAATATTTAAAAAATAATAAAATAATCTCAGGGCTAGAGAGATGGCTCAGTGGTTAAGAGCAGTATTTGTTCTTCCAGAGGATCCAGGTTCAATTCCCAGCACCCAGAAGGCAGCTCACAAGTGTCTCTAATTCCAGTTCCAAAGAATTTAACACCCTCACACAGTCATGCATGCAGGCAGAACACCAATGCACATAAAAGTTAAAAAAAAAAAAAAAAACCTCCTCATTAGCTTAATACATCTCTTTTCTGCTTGTAGCCAGGTTTGGTTTCAGCTGTTTGCAATGGAGACCCTGACTCATTATTGTCTGGGGCCATCCAATGCCTCTCTTTTGCCATAACGCCAGCTACAGCTGCTCAAACAACCTAATGTTTAATTCATCTATAAATATTTTATGATTCAGTTTTCTCTTGCAAGTAGAATCATAGTTACTACAAGATCATTGTAAACTTAAATGTTTTTCACTTACAGAATTATTTTTGAGATTTGTCCTTAAAAGCCCCACACCTACAGCACGACCTATAACAAGTATTTAATCTTCCATTGTGAGAGTATAACATAATATACTCAGCCAAGTTCCAACTGGAGGAGACTTGGAAGGCTTTGAAACTTCGCTGGTCCTTCTCTGTGCTTACATGAACTTCTCCTAGGTAGATAAGCCCTTACTGATAAGAACCCATGAACACGCCCACTGTGTCCTTAAGGAAATAAATCAGTTTACATCTATGATGTACACAACATGCCTGCTTCCACTATTTTCTCCAGCCTGGTTAATTATTAAGTTGGGACTTTTGCCAGATGATTGTAAAAAAATAATTATGTTTTAGAATTCATAAAATCTCTCTGACATGTATCATAATATTATTTTTACCAGAATTTCTGATTCTTATGTATTTAAATACAGCGAAATTTTCTTTCATAGCTTCTGGGTGTGTTACCTTTAACACCAAGAAAAAATTTCTATTCTGAAACTACGTTAAAAAAGCTAGCCTCAGGGCTAGAGAGACTGCTCAGTGGTTAAGAACACTTGCTGCTCTTGCAGAGGATCCAGGTTCAATTCTCAGCACCCACAGGGTGGCTCACAATCATCTGTAACTCCTGTTCCAGTGGATCTGAGACCGTCTTCTGACCTCTGTGAAAACCAGGCATGCAGGAACTACACACTGTACACACAGGTAAAAAGCACCTGTACACATAAAATAAAATAAATCCTTTTAAAAAGCTATCCTAGTCTGTTCTTCCTGCATTAACAATTTAATATTCAAGGGTTAAATCAGTGGGAACATATTTGCCAAAAAGAATAAGAAAAGCTATAAGCATAGATTTTCCTAGATAGTAGTATATGTATGTATTTCTATGTGTAGGCATGTGCAAGTGAGTACACAGGCCCTCGGAGGTGTGATTCCCTAGACCTGGGGCAACAGGCAGCTGAGAGTCACCTGATATGGGTGCTAGGAACTGGACTCAGGTCCTCTGTAAGAACAGTGCACGCTCTTAACCACTGGGCCATCTCTCCAGTCCTCAAAATGTATTTTTATATTATTAGTATCAGAGTGTGTGTGTGTGTGTGTGTGTGTGTGTACACTATGGCTCATGTATGGAGTTAAGAGGACAGCCCTGTGAGGTCAATTCTCTCTCTTTCCACATTTACATGGGTTGATGCAGGGCTTGATAAGGTCATCAGCTTTTATGGCAAACACATGTACCTGCTGAGCTACCATGCCAACCCCAGTTAATTTCTTGTTGTATATCAAATGATTAAAATGTTATGTGAAAAAGATTTCTGTAAGTAGTGTTCAAAGACAAACTACCCTTTGTACTTTCAACTGGAAGATGACACTGACTCAGAATTACCATGTGCACAAACTGGAGGGTCGGGGTAACGCCATGCTCTTAAGGGCTGCTGGGAAGGGAATCTGTGCTGACATCACCATTCATTCCTTCTCTCTTTCACCCACTGTCCTTTGATAATTAATATATCATGGCTTTTTTTCTGTTTATGACAGAGTCTCATATAGCCCAGGCTAGACTCCAAGTCCCTCTGTAGCTGAGGTTGACCTTGAATTCCCAGTCCTTCTGCTTCTGTTCCCCAAGTGCTTGATTGCAGGCATATATACACCAGCACACAGTTCTTCTCTCCACACCTTACACTGGTATGGTGATAATTGTTAGGGGTTGGTCTGGTGTTGCTATGCATTTAAATGCTAAATACTGGCCCCCAAGTCAAGGAGAGTCTCATGTACACCACGTGATGGTATGTAAACCCTGCACCACACTTTAGAGTTAATTGGTTAATAAATGGATAGAGACTGTGACTGGGGCAGTAGGGAGAGACAGGGAGGACTTGAGGATGAGTGAATGGTTTGAGAAGAGACCAGAAGAGGGGGAGAGGAGGAAGAAGAGAGGAAACCAAGGGAGGAGGGGGCTGCCATGAGAGGAGATGGACCACAAGCACGTGACCGGGAGATACGGCAAGTAACAAGGGACATATGGATGGGATATAAGTTAGAATAGCTCACAACCTTCCCAATCTGTGCTTACAGCTTGTAAATAAAATACCAGGATTATGTGTTTGTATATGAGCTAGCTAAGATAAATAATTCTTATTACAGATAATTCATACCTGTTTGATTTTGTCAATAGCCAGAGTAACTGAGAACATGACTGCCTCACTAAGGCTGCCCTGACAGGGAACGTGACCGGCTGGGTTAGCTCGCTGCATATATAATCCATCTCTTTCACCATCGACCAACTGTAGCCTGAAGTGGGAAGAAAGGAATATGCATTTGTGATTGGAATCTTGGAAGTCAATTAACTAAAAAACCAAATTACCACCAGGCAGTGGTGGCGCATTCCTTTAATCCCAGCACTTGGGAGACAGAGGCAGATTTCTGAGTTTGAGGCCAGCCAGGTCTACAGAGTGAGTTCCAGGACAGCCAGGGCTATACAGAGAAACCCTGTCTCGAAAAAACAAAACAAAAGCAAAACAAAACAAAAAACCAAATTACCCAGGAAAAGAACTCTATCAGTAATTTACAAATGAGTTCCTAGTCTACAGATTTTCCATTGAGTTCAGAGTAAATTAAAACACCACAGTACAAGGAAAAAATTAATTGTATTTGTGTATTTAATGGTGCTGGGTAGAACCTATGGTTTTGGGCATGCTAAGCAAGTAGAACATCATTAAGGCACCTGTGGTGGTTTGAATAGGAATGCCCCCCACAGACTCATGTTTGAATGCTTGGTCCATAGGTGATGGCACTATTAGGAGGTGTGGTCTTGCTGGAGGAAGTATGTCACTGTGGGGATGGGCTTTGAGATCTCATGCTCAAGCCAGGTCTAATGCAGCAGTCTCCTGATACTGCCTACAGATCAAGATGTAGAACTCTCAGCTCCTTCTCCAGCACCATATCTGCCTGTCTGCAATATTTCCTGCCAATGACTAAACCTCTGAATTTGTAAGCCAGCCCCGATTAAATGCTTTCCTTTACAGGAGTTGCCGTGGTCATGGTGTTTCTTCACAGCAATAGAAACCCTAAGACACCACTGAACAACAATGAAACATTCAGGGACAGAGCTGTGTTCTTCAGCCACACTTACACAGCTTCCTCCTGCCTGAAAAGCTCTTATGTGCTTGAGCTAACATATGAGTTTGCTCTGTACCCTCCTGAAGAATAGAATCCAGAATATTTCACACATTCTCAAGGATCAACTTGGTATTTGCTCAAAGCAAATTGATTAGAATTATCACCTTCATTGACTTTCTCCGGATGCCATCCTGTTGTCCAACCCAAGGAAAAGGTCACGTCTGGAAAGAAGGATGTCACAGTGTCTAGAAAGGCATTGGCATCTACTACTTTGCTGCTTCCATTTGGGCCGGGAAGAACATCAGCATTAAACCACACAGGCCGCTGCAGGTGCTGCTTCACGTTGTCCAGGAACAGCATGGATGCTCTGACGGCAGCCAGACTGAAAAAGAGTATGACCAGTGAGTCTTCCCACACTGAGGTCTTCCTGTTCTCAAATTCAAAGACAAGTAAAAGAATTCACATGGACCAGAGGGGAAGACTAACATGTACCCTACCTCAAAGTATTTATACTTTATTTTCATGAAAGAAACCTACAGATTTTATAGTGATGTGAATAGTGACGGTCGCTATGGACCAAACAGGGGCTTCAGAACACCACATTAGGGTCACTAAGTGTGAAGTGATGTAAGAGAAGATACGAATCCTCGATTGCCAGCCACACTCAGGAAGTAGCAGTTACAGGTGGGCACGTTCTGAGAGTGACTCCTGCCACTTCAGCCTTTGATAAGATTGACTCCAACACTCAACAATCCTTCGAGAGAAAAGGTCTCTTTGCTTTCATGCATGATTAGGTGAATTTGGAGACATAAACACATTTCTTAAAATGCCTAGAAAGCCTAAAACCACATATTCTTGGGGCTGGAGAGACAGCTCAGCAGTTAAGAGCACTAGCTGTTCTTCCAGAGGAACCATGTTCAGTTCCCAACACCTACATGGCAGCTCACAGGCATTACAGATTCCAGGGCTTCTGATACCCCCAAAAGACATTCATTCAGGTAAAATGCTAATTAACATAAAATAAAAATAAATTTAAAAAATATATTTCCTAAAGCTAATACAAACTTGGATTCTTTCCGTATTGTGTACACTTCTGTGGAAATGAGAAGATATTTTAGCTCCACTTGAAAAGTGGGTTGTCTTCTCTTCCCTACAACTATTACAGCCACAGAATTCAAAACAATAAAGGCTTTTGTTGTTGTTTTTATTTGTTTCTGTTGGTTCTTGAGACAGGGTCTCACTGCGTACCTCTGGCTGGCCTGAAATTTGCTATGTAGTACAGGCTAGCCTCAAATTCAGAAATCATCTTGCTCTGCCTGACTTAAGCCCTGGGATTAAAGGAATGTGTCAGCATGCCCAGCTTACAAAACAGTTAAGTTTAATATATCATTTTTACTTGGTGTGTGTATGTGTGTTCGTGCATGTGTGTGTGTCTCATTGTTCTCAAATATAAGCGTGCGCGCACACACATACACACACGCGCACGCACACACACACACACACACATGCGCCCCAGCCTCATTGCTTCATCCTTTCAGATGAATGTTCCTGGTCCTTTAGAAAGGTTCGCCCAGGGAAACAGCTCCGGAGCTACTGTGATAGAGGCTGAGAACCCTGGGGATGGGAAAGATATCAGCTCTTCCTGAGAATGGGCGTGTCCATCTGTGCGTCTCTCCCGTCCCTGTCCCTCCTACTTTATGAGAGACATTTTATAAACTTGTGTGCTGAAACCAGAGGCATGAGGCCCTTGGCATCCAGACTCTTTACCTTGCATACTCTCCCCATTTGGTCCCTGAAATGGATGTCCTAGATCTTAGTGGATTAATAAGTAAGCCTCAGGCAGGACTTTGAATTAAGATGTTTTTATTTCTCTGCAGTGCATCCTGACTTCTACCACATTGATGCCTGTTAAAACCTCAATTCTAAAATCCACAAAAGACCCTAAATCAGTAGAATATCTGAGGAAAATAGAGCAAAGCACTCAGGAGGCAGAGGCAGCCAGATCTCTGAATTTCAGGCCAGCCTGGTCTACAGAGTGACTTCCAGGACATCCAGGTCTACATGGAGAAGCTCTGTCTTGAAAAACAAAAAATAAAAACAAAAAACAAAGCAAAGAGAAAGCTAGATGCACCACAATGCCTGACTTCATAGCATATAGTCAGAGAGAGGGGAGGCACACTCCTGCAATCCCAACACTAGGGAGGCTGGTGGGGGCTGGGGTACTGTGATAACTCATCTCAGTACTGCAATGAATTCAAGATCTTGACTCAAAAAACAAAACTACACAAACAAATGGACAACAATGATGACAAAATACTGTAGCGCTATGGTAAATACAACAGTACAACAGACTTAAGGTCAGACTCTGCTGTTCCCGAGAGACTCATTGTGAGCACGCAGGTCCCAGCCTGTGTGGCACTGCTTTGGAGACTACAGACAGGCTGCAAGAACTAGACTCTGGGCAGGCCCGTGAGGGCTCCCCCTGCACCTGGTTGCAGGCTCCTCCCTGGTCAGCCACTTGGGAACAGATTCATCTCACCAGGACACTGCCCCAAACAGCAGCCACCCTCTCCAGCAAGCTGGACTGAGACCCTGAGCCAAGGTTTGACAGATACTCTGCCAAATAGTTTGGTCACAGCAATGCGAAAGTGAACTCATACAGAATTAGTAAACTAAAGGCACAAGCTAATCTTACCTTATCCTGCACTCTTAGGAATTTCCTTTAAAATTATAAGTAACTTAAAACTGTATTTTAAGGGAAAAACCATCTTTGCTAAAACCCCAGAGTTTAAAATTAGTTTTAAAACTCTAGCTAAAATTTAAACATGACTACATATTACTAAATAATGACTGTAATGCCGTGTAATAATCATGTATTTTCATAGTATACATGTTTCACATGTATATACTATGTGAAACAACTTAGAAGCACAAAACAAGATCTACAAAAAGCTGAGTAAAATACCACTCAGCTCCTCTCACAGAGCAGTACAGTGCTTGCTGCAGAACTCGGGCCGGCTCGATGCCTCACCTGGTAAAGGTGCCTCCTGCTGAATCGTGTGATCTGACTTAATATCTAGGATCCACGTAGTGGAAGGGGAAAACTGACTCCAACTTGTCCTCTGACCTCCACAAACCTGCTGTAGTATCTGCATATGCATACGCAAGCACGCGCGCGCGCGTGCACACACACACACACACACTTAAAAGAATGTTTACTCTGTCTGAGAATGTAGCTCAGTGACAGAGCACTTACTCAGCATGTACAAGGTCCTGTGTTTGTTCCAAGCACCACAGACAGAAAAAAAAGGGAGGGGTGAACTCTCCATGTCCAGCCCGGTGGACAGTTCTCCATCCCCAACCATCTGACCACAATCAGGCTGTTTGTTCCCCTCCACCCCACCCCAGCCCCCATTTCTTCATATGGCAGTGAGACCTGTGACGGCCTACCTCTTGGGATTTTTATGGGGATCATATGTAAAGCACATATAAAGCTTTTAGAATTGTAACTAACACACATGTCCTCTAGCCCTCTACAGAACAACACACTCCCTTAATCCCTGCCCTCTTCTTGCTTCTGAGGATACCCCTATGTATGTATATGCATCCATGCAAACATACAAACACATACACACACACTTAATTTAAAATAAAATAAAGCTTATGAAATGAATTTTTTGTAGCCTGGCTCTTTTGTGGGCCACTAACGTAGCCTGAATCACTAAATTAGCAGCTACAACTTGCAAATGCACAGGCTAATCTGTGAGGAGTGAAACATGGTATCACAAACCACAGCAAAAGTGCTACAGATTTGTATTTCATGGACAGAGAAGGCTGCCCTGGCCCTGAGTCCTGGGATCTGAAGCTGGCTCAGCTGTCCTCTTCAGGTGAACTCCTTAGCTACTCTAGGACTAAGACTCTGTTAATAAAACAGATGAGCCACTCACTGTAAAAGTGTCTTCTGTTCACCTGATGTAACTGCTATCTTGGAGGCTCACTGCCTCCATCTGCTTACTGCTGACTAAGCCCACTCTTCTAGCTCTTCCTGAACTCCGACAGGCTGGTCAATTCAGCTGTTCTGGCTCAAACTCCTCTCCACAAAGACTGGTTCTAACAGGCTTCTTTTACCTTCTAACTGAATTGTTTTGCTTGGCCTCATAGTAATCTTGGCAATCTGTTCTACTCTTTCCGCTTGTTCTGTCTTTGCTTGTATCTACCTTATTCTCTCTCCTCAACCTGTCTCTGTACAACTGTTCCAGTCAAAACTGCCCTGTCTCCTCTTCTCTCTCTACACTGCTCTCATAAGTAGCTTGTTTTCTCTCTGTTCTCCTGAGAGTTGGCCATATCCTATTCTGTCAAATCTTTCTCTGATTTGTCACTTTGTTTGCCTTTCAATTAGATGTCACTTTCAAACATGAGTGCTTCCTCCTACAAAGTAACTTTACCTTTCATTGTTTGGGCTTAAATGTGTATACTAAGGGTGTGCCTTATTCCAGCCAGAGGGATTAAAGCTGTGTGCTAAAGGGGTGTGTGTAGTTCAGCCAGAGAAGCCACATTGCTGGATTGAAATCCTTCTAGAATGTACCACCTACAAAACTCTCTGGTCTTCAGATGACTCTGTAACTCAGACCTTGTCAGGCCAGACATCCAGGTGGTACACAGCCACTCATCAAGGCCGAATGATGAGGTTTGCTGGGCATTCATTCACTCACGAGTGATTAGGGTCATCTTAATAATCCTTCAAGCTTTTCAAGTCCTACTCACTAACGGTTTTTATTTTTATTTTTATTTATGTGTGTGTGCCATGTAGGTACAGGTGTTTGCAGAGGCCAGAAGAAAATGTTGGGTCCCCTGGAGCTGAAGGTATAGACTGCTTTGACATGGGCGCTGGGAGCCAGACGTGAGTCCTCTGAGCTCCCTTTAGCCCTGAGATAACCTCATACTGCGGTATGATTCACCAAATCTAGGTTTGAGTGGCAGTGGCCACTTGTGGTAATCTGTTCTGCATCCCATCAATTCCAGGCATTATGGCTTCTTCATGGCCACATGCCGTAAAAGGCACAACCCCTGTGACAGTCATTCCAGGGAAATGACATTCATTCCTGCTCACATGGTCAGTTCCTGCAAACCAGAATTTCAAAGGATACTTTGATTACTGATGACTTTCAGACAAGCCTCTTTACTAACGTAAGACAGAATGAAATTGAATATGCAGGTACCGGTTCTGTCAAGTCCTCTCCTTTCAAAGCACTGGAGGAGCAAAGCACTTTCAATTTGCCATTCTGTGGTATGATAGTTACATGTGAAACATTCCTTTATAAAAGCTGACTTTAGTCTTAAAGGTCTTCAAGGAGCAATCTTAGCCATTAGCACGATGTTAAGTCTATTCTAGAAACACATAACAGTCTCAAATTTCATTTCAGTTTGGATAAGGTAGAAGAATAGGTAGTTGTGGTCATTTAAATAGGTGTGCTCACTCCCTACAGACTCAGGTGTGTGAATGCTTGGCCCATGAGGAGGGGTACCATTAGGAGGTGTGACCTTTTTAGAGTGGGTATGGCCTGGTTGGAGGAAGTATGTCACTGTAGGGATGGGTTTTGACATCTTCTATGCTCAAGCTATGCTCAGTGTGACAGTCTCCTTTTGCTGCCTGTGGATCGGGATGTAGAACTCTCAGCTCCTTCTCCAGCACCATGTCTGCCTGCATGCCACCGTGCTTCTTGCCATGATGGTAATGGACTGAACCTCTGAAACTGTAAGCCATCCACAATTAAATGTTTTCCTTTATAAGAGTTATACAACAATAAAACCCTAACTAAGACAACAGTCACAGACAGAGACGCATGTTTTAATGTTCTCCCTGAACGTGAATTCTGCAGTCATATGAAGCGTGTTTGTAAAAGTACCTCTTGAAATCCAACTTGATGCCCTTGTTGCTCTTCATGACCTCAGCCAGCCACTCCTGCAGAGTATTATCACTGCTTGTCTCTGGAGGATGGGCCATGATTGGCTGGCCATGCTCTGATCCGTCACTAGGAAGAAGGACATCAGCCTCTATCATGTGGGCAGCACCTGCCCAAGTAAGAGAGCTTATGTTACTGTGAACAAGGATGGAACTGCAGGAGAATGCATCAGGGCCCATGTGAGAGAAAGAAGAAACACGGAGCAGACTACAGCATGTCAGGCACTGTACGAGGCCCGCATGCTATCCTTACATCCCAAGGCTCCTCGGCCATTATCCTGCCTACAAATCTTTTCTAGCATCTAGCAAAGTGAACAAAGAAAGGGGAGGGAAGTCTGTTAAGTATTTGTTAGTAACAAAAATAGAGCAGAGAATGCCCCTCAAAGGTGCTACTTGCCTAGTAGTATGGGCAAGGCTCTGGTTCAACCTCTAGCACCACACACGGACAGAGAGAATCACAGGCACATGCATATATTATCTTCTTGATATTCAAATTAGATTCATGGACATTCACTGCTCATGTCTGAAATACTACATAACAATTAATGTCTTTGATTTAAAGCTCGACAGCTTTTTTACGGTGGCTTGTTTTGTGGGACAGGCTATCACCGTGTAGTCCAGGCTGGCCTGTAACTTGCAGCTGTGCTGCTCCAGCCTCCCAAACGCTGGGACTGCAGGCGTACACCCCCACCCTCAGCTCTGGATGTGTGCTCCCAGGAGAGAAGCAGACACAGACATCTGGCAGTGGCTGCTGTTCTAATAAACCCTGAAATATAGTATCAACACTGGGACCTAGGGGAGCCTTAAAAAGGTGAGGGAGAGACTTTTCATGGAAATAGACAAAGCAGCATGGAAATTATCTGTAACTTAAAAAACTGACACTTGTCTTAATTTTTATTTAGTTATATATTAAATATATATTATTAAATATATTATTTATTTAGTTATATATTTACACATTTATAAATATGTCTGTTTATATTATATAATAAAATATAAATATTTTATTTGTATTTATTTATAAAATTATATAGAGAGATACATATATACACATATACAAACATACATATCTGTGTGCATGCATGTGAATGCCATGGTGGCAGTAGACCATGTATGTCTAAGAGATGTTTTTTTCCTTCTTCCATTGAGGGTCTGTGTGTCACACTTAGGTTGTCAGGGTTGGCAGCAAGCACATGTATGCACTGAGCAATGTTAGTGACCCCATCTGTCTTATACAACACTGTCACTTGTAGCAAAGGTAGAAGATCAAGAGAACACCAAATGAACATGTGGGGTTGATGTAGGTGGTTTCTAGGGTATGCTCAAAGTGTCAATTGTGAAAAGGATTGTGTGAAGCAAGGTAAACAATTAACTATTGGGCTTCTAGCATACTAAGGAAATATTTCCAATTTAGACCCCTCCAAACCTGCCTAGAGACCTCACCTTCCACATAGTTTCATTAGTAATTATATTTAAATATGAATTTGGAGAAGACAAACTTTCAAATCAAAGCCAATAAAATATAATTTCAGTGCCATCAGGGCAGCTCCAAGACTCTTTATGAAACCTCAAAGAGATGGCAGCTCTCACATAACTGCGTGAAAAGAATTTAGAATACTAAGAGTGTATGTTCACAGTAACCAAACCTGTAGACCAACCAACCCAGAGAGAAGACTATCACAAGGTAATCTGGGTTTCTGGCTTTTGGCTAAAGGAATAGATTAGAATCTGCTAGGTAATAAACCCACGAGCTGGGGCTAGAGAGATGGCTCAGTGGCTACCAGCCCTGTTTGTTAACCACTGGCTAGCTAATCTTGCAGAGGATCTCAATTCAGTTCCCAGCACCCATATGGCAGCTCACAACTGTTTGTAACTCCCATTACAGGAGATTCAATGCTTTTTGGGCCTCTGCAGACAACATGCAAGCACACTGTGGACATAAGTACATGGGGACAGCAGACAAAACACTCAAGACACGGAAAATTATTAAATAAGTCTTAAAAAACAAAACATATATATCTTACCGTGTTCTGCCTGCATATATGCCTGTATGCAGGCCAGAAGAAGGCACCAGATTTCATAGTAGATAGTTATGAGTCACCATGCTGTTGCTGGAAACTGAACTCAGGACCTCTGGAAGAGCAGACAGTTCTCTTAAACCCTCACTCGAGCCACGGCCCACATGTTTATGAGGGATCAAACATGTACTTGGATCAAAATGAACAGAGATAGATCTGAAGAGATGGCTCACTAGTTAAGAGCACTGGCTGCTCTTCCAGAGATCCTGAGTTCAATTCCCAGTAACCACATGGTGGCTCACAACCATCTGTAATGGTATCGGATGTCCTCTTCTGGTGCGTAGAAATCTGTGGATTCCCAAATTTCACAATCTAGTACTGGTCGGAAAAAGACAGACAGCTGTGGGTGTGAACACACCACTAGAGGCTCAAGGGTATTTCTGTTTTAAAAAGCTATTACATGTTTTGTTTGCTTATGGGGTCACATGTATTCCATAGTGCATGGTGCAGGGCAGAGAACCCTCTGTAGGAGCTGCTTTCTTCTTCAATCACCACGAGTGTCCCTGGGACCTCACTCACAAAGGATATAGATAATACATGCATGTGTCTGTGATTCTCTTTGAGCCATTTTGCCAGCCCATCAAGGGCATTTAACCTTTTAGGAAACAAATCTAAATCACAGTGACATATACCAATTTGCACTCACTGGGTGCTGGCCGAAGACGTAAAGAAAACCTCACCTTCAGTTGCTCTGACCATCAGGCCATGAGCACTTGTAGCTCACGCTGTTGAGGGGTAAACTTTCCTGTGTAAGTTGTTTTTCTCAAGGCTGACATTTGTGGAAGCCTCTGTGGGCTGTAAGAGCTTAAGGTCTGTGTTACTAGGTACCAGGTTGCAAGTGCTCATGGTCCGATGGTCAGTGTGGGGACGTGGCTTTTCTGGAGAGCTGCTGTCTTTGCACATCAACATTCATATGCAGGGCTTTAGGGGTATGCTTTTAGCTCTCTTACATGGCAAGCAAAGAATGAGCACCTATGCCAGGGTTAAGCCTGCTCAAGGCATCCCACAGTGAAACTGCCCCCACCCTTGATTCTTGCAAAGAGGACTTTACCCCCTTCCTCTCAGGGGTGCCATCCAATCTCTAGAATTCACTCACTGCTTTTCTTCAATGTATTTCAATAAAATCTCTCCTTGTCTGTTCATATCTGCTGACTTCTTTTTTTACCATGTGCACTGCTAGCTTCCTATATGCCAGTTCACAGAGCAGACAGTAAAGTAGTGGCCAAAAATGGCAACCACTCCAAGGTTTATTAGCTGATGAGTAGATAAAATGCAATCCTTTGTGTACAAAAAGGATGCAGCAGAGATCTGTGCCAGAATACAGCAACCTCAGGACCAGGCTCACTAAAGGAATAGCAGAGGCAAGGCAAGGCAAGGAGATGCACTGAGGGTGGAGCCAGTGTTTGATCCTGGGGTCTGGAACAGGCAGTTGTCTTTAAGAAATGGCAATTCGACTGATGGCAAGGCTTTGTGGTAGATTAGCCAGGCCTGGTCTGGGATACGGCTCTGTAATTCCCACTGCTTGGAAGGCTGAGGCAAAAGACAGGGTTCAATCAGCCTAGACTACAGAGAAAGTTTAATGAAAAATGCAAAGATGAGCTGGCGAGAGGGTTCAGCAGTTAAGAGTTCTAGATTCTTTTACAAAGAGCTAGAGTTCAATTCTAAGCCCTCACATGGCAGCTCACAACTGTCCGTAATTCCAGTCCCGAAGAATTCAATACTCTGTTCTGGCCTCTGGGCACCAGGCACACTCATGGTACACAGACATACATGCAAATAAAGCACTCATACACATAAAATAAAAACTAAAACTGAAAGGCACAAAACAAGATAGAAAAGTAAAAGAAATGCTGAGCCACAGCTTAGTGGTGGTGCTTGCCCAGGATGCTCAAGGGCCTGGAGTCAACTTCAGCACCGCAAAACCCATGTTCCTGGAAAGAAAGCAGCCAGTGTGAGGACAGCAGGTGTTCAGCCATGCTGGGAACTGGAAAGCCAGCAAAGACAGACTAGCAGAACCAGGGCAGGTGAACAGGAAGACATAAGCTAGCTTGTACAGGGTTTTTAGGTCACTAAGACAACCGGTTTGAAGACTCCAAAAAATAGCACCCATCCCTCACATGGACGCTAAAGAAATAAAGCAGCGGTTTCACAGATGAGTGTTAGACTATTACTTGTATCACCCAGACGCTAGGACAAATGGCTCAGCTTAGTTGAGAGTGAAATGAGCCTGATAATTTCTAACTGCAGCAATCATCCCTGGTCCAACATTTTGGAAGAGAATCTGTTTCCAGAGCCAAGCACCAGCACAAGCATCTACACAGCTGCTGCCCACACTCCAGGGGAACCATGCACTCCCATTTCTACAGACTGGCTCCCAATCCAGCCAAATCATAGCTCAAGACTTTCTGCTTGGATTTCAAAAAATGTACTCAGTTAATACGTTACCCAAAGAAAATTGAAGTAGTCAGGCATGGTAGCTCATGTCTAGAATCCCAGGACTTGGAAGGGTAAGGCAGGAGGATCACAAGTTTGAGGCTAGCCTGGATTACATAGCAAAGAGTATTTTAAAAATAAAATTAAATTAAATTAAATGAGAAAGTCATTTTTGTGGAAGCACTTACTCTTCAGTGCCTCATTCATCTGGGACTTGTGGTTGGCTGCATGGTACCACAGGATTTCAGCACCATCTTCTGCCGTGATCTGGCTATTCCTCTGAAAATATTTCAGTATATTTTCACTCCAGGATCCTAAAACAACAATATTTATGTGAAAGGAATATGGTTTTTGATGAGGGATGTTTTTAAGGTAGATAACACCATGCTGTGAAATACAATGGCAAGAAATAGTTTCTATCCTCAGATAAATATACCCATCATCTCGTAGATGACCATTTTTAGGCTTTGGTGTGTGTGTATGTGTGTGTGTGTGTGCATATGCATGAAGAGTAGCTAAAAATCTCATTAGCATAAGACTTATAAACATTTTCATTACCCATCGTCTTCATGGTCCACATTCCATCTCTAGATTCGATTCACTCATCCCACGTATCTGCTTTGTATCCTTTGGCCAACACTTCCTCATCTCTCCTATGAATATCCAATGCTGCTATCTCTATTTCTATATAGTCGAAAATTTTCAAGTTCTACAAGTAATGAGATCATGCAATATTTTTTCTTTCTGTGGCTGGCTTATTTCACTAAGCACAATAATATTTTCTAGGCAACAGCTTTGTTAGAGTGGAATGCTATTCTACTGATAGCACATACCACATCTTCTTTATCCATTGTCTGTCATTGTCGTCTTGGGTGCCTTCCATGCCATGGCTAGTATGAATGTTCACAGACATTCATTTATAAGGTAGTGGTTTTCTTCCCATGGGTATGTGCCCAGAGGGGGGGAAATGCTGGATTATAGAATAAAAAAAATTATGTAAAAGGGCAAAAGATATAGTGAGGGAGAAAAACCAAGCAACTGAGCTAGAAAAAAATAGATTTATGAAACAGATCAGGTAGTGTGATGTGTGAATCTGCAATATATATAATCATGCATCATGCTATACTTACTAGCCATACAGTGTGGTCTGGAGATCAGAGAGGAAAGAGCATGTTGGAGCGCTCAGAACTGCTAACAATTAGACACTCAAGAGCAGAAATTCTAGATTGTGTCCTCCAAGCACCGAGGTCCTCTACATAGAGCCACAGCAGTATGAAAACACTGAGGGGGGTTCCATCTCCTCCACAGTGTGTCTGCCTTCAGACCATGACTCTCTGGGCAGTTGAGCGTTTGAACTCAGTGCAGCATTCACAGGCTCAGCTGGCACACACAGATACAAGTAGTGCATACATCTGTCAGTTGCTTACGGCATAATAGGTTTCTTGTTATTCAGTGCTATGCCTAACCTCCTTGTGTGCAAAATATTCTGCCCTCTGCCAACTGTTAGCTTATATCTGCCTGACACCAGTTAAAAGCCTAAAGAAATGCTATCACACATTGCCAATAAAATATTAGGAAAAGTAGGGAGTTCGAGAGATAGCTCTATGCTTAACAGCACTGGTTGCTCTTTCAGAGGACCCAGGTTTGATTCCTAGCACTACTATGAATGCTCATAACCTTCGGTTAAGTCCAGTCCCTCTTCTAGCCTCCATGGACACTGCATGCCTGTGAAGTACAGACTTACATGAAAGCAAACACACATGTATAAAATAAAAAACATACATGAATTTTAAAATATATAATTTATATATCAGAATAATTCATCTTTGGTCAGAAAAATAGCACTTCATTTTGAACTACCTCAGTTCATTTCGATCCAAGTGTGTGCATCTCTCATAGACATGGTATTACTTTTAAGATTTATTTATTTTCTGTGTCTGAGTGCTTTGTCCACCATATCTGTGCCTATCGTCTGCAGATACCAGAATACAACACTGGATTCTAGAGCTGGAGTCATGGATAGCTGGGAGCTACCAAATGGATGCTGGGAACTAAACCCAGGTCCTCTGCAAGTGGTTGTAACCGCTGAGCAATCTTTCCAGCCCAGCATGTTGGTAGTTTACATACCAAATTATAAACCACTCCTTTAGTCAGGAAATAGAGGGTCAATAAAGATAATATCTGACATCTTTAGCAAGCACTCTCCATAAAGAAAGGAGAGATGGCTGAACACTGCCCCCAGCAGTGCCTGCTCCCAGAAAGGACCCTGTTCACATATGCAAAAGTATGCATGGCCATATTTAAATATTCAATTCAGTCATTCTAGAAGGCACATTAATTCTTAGTAGTGACAAATACCAAGTAAGAAAACAATCATGCTTTAAAAAAAAAAACATAATGGTTGTGGCTTTGGATACTAAAATTGCACATCTCAGCAGCTCAGGATAGGAAGATTATAAGTTCAAAACCAGCCTAGACTACACAGCAGGATGTAAGATCCTACCTAAAATAAGGTTAGAAGGGACAGAGACACCAAATGACTGAGAAAATTGGTCCTTCTTTCCTGGCACATAGGTTGTCAGAACAAACCTAGGCATTCATAAACAGTGCACATCAGGTTTTGCCATGGCACCTTTCAGCTGTCTTTACACTGCATTCAAAGTTTTTATAAAGACACCTTACAAAATAGTAACAATACACAATGATGCAGGACTTTTAAGCATGCCAAATACATTCTTCTTAGGTAGACTGCTGTTCTGTACTTACTGTGTTATAGTGGAGTCATGTCCAGGCAAGCCAATCGTTGGGGTTACAGTATCCTAACTCAGAATACATTCAACCTACCTACAGAGCATATCATAGCTCAGCTCAGTGTACTTAAAATGTTTGGAACATATAAAACAGATAATTTATGGCTCTTTGCAATGACCAAGGCAACTTATAAAAGCAAGTATTTAACTGGGGGGGCTTGCTTACAGTTTCAGAGGGCGAATTCATGGTTGTCATAGCAGGGAGCAGGTAGGCAGGCATGGTGCCGGAGAAGTAGCTAAGGACTTGTATCTTATTTAAAGTTTAAGGCAAGGCACAGAGCTTCTGAAACTTAAAAGCTTGCTCCCCATGACACACCTCCTCCAATAAGACCAGGCCTCTCAATCCTTCCCAAAACAGTTCTACCAACTACAGACCAAGCACTGGAACATAGAAGCCCATGGGGGCCATTCTCATTCAAACCACCACAAAGAATATCTGTTCTTTGACTGAGAAATTCTAGTTCTATAGTTTTATTCCATAGACAGATAAGCTCATTTGGGAGAATTCAATAAATGTAATGCATTGTCTGTAATAGCAGAAGAGTAAAACTTCAAATGTTTGTCAATAGTACGTAGGGCCCATTCTGTGGTCATTAAAATGAACCAGGAAACTCTCTAGGTACAGTAGAAGTTCAGAGACAGAAGTGAAGAGAGCATTAGAGCAATGGCACTCCTATAGTGGGAGGGGTAATGAGAACCTGTTCATACGTTACACAGGAAGGAAGAAACTAAGGCTGCTAGGCAGACGCCTTCAGCATCCTTCTGAACTTGCATCTTCTGTTTTAGATTTCATGGAAGTGAGAGCACAAGATATTTTAATTCCAAATGGAATTTAGGGTTGCTAATCAGAAATAGGATGACATTTATATGAGTGTATAAATTTTAATAACAAGGTCCTTATAAGTCTACAGAGAGAAAGGCCAGTAAAAGTTGAAGTGAGCTGGGCAGTGGTGGCACACGCCTTTAATCCCAGCACTTGGGAGGCAGAGGC
>NW_022196914.1:52915075-52965560 GCF_008632895.1 Mastomys coucha
AAAAAAAAAAAAAAAGTTGGGGTGATGTAGTGAAAAGAACTCAACCAATTGTTTCTGACTTGAAAGGTGCAGGAAGAGACCCTGTGAGCCATGGGGCCAGAAAGGCAAGAACACTGTCATTCTCACCTCCTGGAGAAACGCAGCCCTGTTAACACAGTGCCCTTAGCCCTTTGAGATTTGATTCCCACAAGGGGACTGAAAACAGCTGTGTCTCCTGTCAGAATGTCCCTTTCATGTTAGATTTCCTTAAGCCACATTAGGTTGTTTCCTTTGTATAAGAAACATCTGAAGCACCAGGGTTTTTCTCTACACCGGTGCTCTAAGGAAGGGTGCGCATCCTCCAAAGAGCCAGTGCTGTTTTGTTACAATGTGGCATGCCTGTGTATGCGTGTGCATGTTACGTGAGGAGACCAAAGGACAATCACGGATGTCATCCTTTGGTAGCCTTCGCCTAGTGTTTTGAGAAGGGGGGAGGGGCTTGCTGACCTGGAGCTCACCAAGAAGACACTCTGGGTGGCTTACTCTCTACTGCCATGGATCCACCTGTTCCCAGCTCCCCCAGGTGTCCTTCTGAACCAGGATCCCTCGTTTTCACACGGATGGAACTCTGGTCCTCATGTCTGCAAAGCAGGAAGCTTTGCAAATGAGCTTTTTCTCCAGCCCCTCCAATGTGATTCTGACACCTACCTCTCCCTCTTTTGTGGGCCTCTTGGGAAGAGATACCTAAGAAATTGACACTGAATTGGTCTACTATGGGTTGGGAAGGAAAAAGTCTCACCTTACCCCATAAATATGCACCATAAACATTTACAGAAACTTTCTTAAAATTCACAGTACAAAACCAGAGGGAAGCCCCCAGCCTTGAGACAGCCCACTCTATTCCCTCTTTGGAGTTTGATAAATGCAAGAACAAACAAAAAGAGACGTGAAGTTGGAGAGAGGTTTGATCAGATCTGGGGGAGAGACAAAGATAAATTGATCAAAATAAATTGTTTAAAATCTTCAAAGGGTTAATGCAAAAAAAATTTTAAAATGTGTATGTGTGTGTTAAAAAGCAGAAGGAAGAGGGCTGAATAGAAGGCTTAGAGGTTAAGGGCCCTGACTGCTCTTCCAGGGGTCCTGAGTTCACTTCCCCAGCAACCACATGGTGGCTCTCAACCATCTATAATGGGATCCGATGCCCTCTTGTGGTTTGTTTCAAGACAGCTGCAGTGTACTCATACAAATAAAACAAATAGATAAAAAAAAAATTTTAAAATGGAAGGTTAAAAAAATAAAAAAGGTAGTATATGTGCTATGTATGTAAGACCTTTCTGGAAGGATCCACTCACGAATGTGCAGCAGAAGCCTGAGGGGAAAATGGGTTAATGGTTGGGAAGGAGTATAAACCTTACTGAACCATTTTGAGCTTTTAATATCAAAAATGAACTTTCATTTTGTATTTAAACAATCGATTTATACCCTAAATTGTTTCTACCTCTGTCGGAGGTACTCTCCGGCCTCTGTAAAATCAGCCACCACTTGAACACTCCACACCCAGTAGACACTGGCATTTACAATTCGAATAACAGCTTGGAAAGGAGTAGGCGGCGCCCGCTGAACCCTCCACACTTACCCGGGCCCCCAGCACATGCTGCCATGGTGACGGACAGACGCCGCGGTCTGCGCAGGTGCACAGGGTTGGCACTCACGAGGTTGTCTCCCTGGCGGAAGCCAGATGACCTGACCGGAACCTCTGCACCAGTGACGTAAGAGGTGCGCAGGCGTACTGCAACTGCTAGGCTTGTGGGAGGGAGAGAAGCGGAGAAAGAGGGGAGAGAGGTGGTGGTTTGGGGGAGTGGATTGCGGGGTACATCTCCCGTAATGCAGAGGTCCAGTAATGTTGTTGAGCTACCTGACAGCACAAACAGAAGTGGTTCTCGTCCAGCCCTTCAGAGGGTAAGATTTTAAGTCACTCTGACTTGAGTAGCAATTATTTTAGCCTCAACCAGGCCTTCATAATCTCTGGATTTCTCTCCAGCCCAGGCAAAAAACATAGCCCCATTGCTTTATGGTCTTTCGTTTTCTATCTTCACATTTAAACTTACTTCTTTACAAAAAGCATAAATCACACCTCTTACCCCAAGAGTTTATTACTGAACCAAGTATGAGTGATAATCGTTCTAGAACACCAAATCAGTTGCCCCAAATATATTGCATAGTTTAGTGGAGTTTTTCGCTGTTTAAGAAAGTTATATATCCTGGAATTTTCCAAATACTTTGGTGGAAATATCAGGTATGCAATTTACAGCAGACTGAGGTCAGGTTTCAGTTGCTTTCCGACCATTCTTAGGTTTTCAGCTGGTAGTCTGCTAAGTTAACACATTTCAAAGGTTTCACCTAGTCACATGGGCATTAGGTCATGTGTGCAATGCTATTAAGGGAGCTAAAAACACAGCACATGAAGACGGGATGCTAGAGTTTCAACATTCCAACATCCTCACACCCTGGAAGTTCTAACCACCAGCTTTGTTAGTAATAAAATTGTTATAATCAAAGTACTTCTAAGAATACAGGCAAGATTTCTAATAGATTTTTGTTCCTTTCTGCAATTACGATGCTTTTTACCAATCGCTGAGTAAAAAATGTTCAGACAGAAGCAATAGAACCTATTTATGATCCTAAATATAAAGCTACATAATCCAAGTAATTAATATGGTATGACTACATGATGCTACATTTTATGTAAGAAATGTCATTATGAAAATGGTTGTGGATGACCCCAGAAAAATTAAAAATTAGGAGTCATTGTTTATGTAAAGGAAATCACTGTCAGGCAGGCAGCTGTGCCCTGCGCTCACTGCAATGTTAACTCATAAAAGCAAGAAACAAAACCAACTGAACTATTTTGAGCTTTTAATATCAAAAATGAACTTTCATTTTGTATTTAAACATTCGATTTACCCCAAATTGTTTCTACCTCTGTCACACGAAGATACTCTCCGGCCTGATCCACCAACAGATGAATATATAAAATGTAGCCCAGGCCCATAATAAGGTTCAGGGTCCATATTGGAGATCATGTTATTTTAACAAGGTTGAAACTGTCAGATGTTAGGTGAAGGAGGACAGGGACAAGAAGACCAAGGCTGCATGATTTCACTTCTATGCTGACCTAAGAATGCTGACCTGGACAAAAACTGATGATGGTGGTTGCTGGGGCTAAAGGGCAGGCAGAGTTGGTAGAGGAAAGGGAGATACTGGGGAGATGGAGATGTCTGGACACAGCATTTCAGGTAGGAGAAATAGATTCAAGTGTTCTCTCACACAACATAATAATTACAGTAATCCCAATGTGTTGTGCACTTTAAAAAGCAGAGAGGAATAAGATCACTGTTGCTATTACCTCTGAATCTTGGGATGGCACACAAAATAAAGATGACTATCTATTGAGGGTATGTGGTGGAAGAACAAGGTAGGTCCGTGCAGGGGGGATCTGCACAATATTTAGGATCATAAATGTTCCACTGCTTCTGTCTGAACATTTTTTACTCAGCCATTGGTAAAAAGCATCTTAATTGCAGAAAGGAACAAAAGATTAACACTGCTAAATTTTCATGTTTCTTTTTGCTGAACTGTGCATATGAGTCAAACATTTTAAAGCCACTCAACAAAATATTAAACCTAGAATGAGTCAGTAGTTTCTGTTTTATTTCAAGAAAGTCTTTTAACATTTGAATCATACTATCAAAATTATTCTATTAAGAAACTTCTAGGGGCTGGAGAGATGGTTCAGCGGTCAAGAGCATTAGCTGCTTGCTCTTCCAGAGGTCCTGAGTTCAATTCCCAGCAACCACATGGTGGCTCACAACTATCTGTAATGAGATCCGATGCTTTCTTCTGGTGTGTTTGAAGACAGCTACGGTGTACTCATATAAATGAAATCAATAAATCTTAAAAAAAAAAAAAAAAACTTCTATGAAACAACACAGAAACCTGGGTTGTGAGGATCCTACACAACTGTCAAAGTAAGACTTTTATTATTCAATCATAAGCATTCTTGGTGTTTCAGACTTCCAGGCCAAATGCTCACTGTGCTGCAAGCTCCTCCTGAGGAGGACATGGGTATCCTCCAGTCAGTTGCCCACACTCACTGCAGAGTTATTTCTCTACTGCAGCAGTTAAAATGTACCTATATGTTAACCGTCTGTTAACACATCCACACACATCCAAAAAAGAAGGTACTATTCAACTGATGAAACCTGATAATGGTCCTTTTTTATATGCAGCACACACAGGCACACAGTTTGTTCAATAGATGCATAAAGCAAGACGATAGTCCACCACATATTTCAAAATGCAGAGAAACTGAGTTATATTAAAAGTCTTAAGATCATAAACAGATCATTGTAGGCTGACTACAAAGAGACAACTGATTTCTTTACTAAAATTTCAAATTAAGTGCCAATGTGAAGAAAGACTATGATCAAGCGTCTGCATTCAGAAAAACCCATGTCCAAAGAATGCTGTAAAATGTGCCTCTAACATTTTAGACTAGAATTCCAATTTTTACTGGTTGTAGACACTATGAAAACAAACTCACAGTTACTTTTCCACAGAAGACTCTTCTACTATTTGGTAAATTCAATATTCATAAATTGTTCAGTTCTACTACAAAGTATACAGTATACTGAAAAAAGAAATTATGTAACAAAATGAGCTTGATATGCAATCATCTTTATATTACATCATTTTGCTAAATTTTGTCAGTCATATGTTGCCATTTTATTTACTATTTGTAACATTTCACATTACTTGTGGATATTCTCCTCAAATGTCTTTGGCTGGTCCAAGTATGATTCAGAGGAGACTCACATGACTGGATCTATAAGCTGCAATACTTTATAAATAACCCTTACACAAAGTTATTTAGTGTGGTTTTCTTGATAGATACAATGAGTGTTTTTAATTCAAAAAATATACTTCATATAATATAAAGGCATCAAAACAATGATTACATTTTATATAAGTTAAATCACAGTTTTTTCTTTTCTTCTGTTGTCTGAATTAAACAAGAAAGCTCTATCACAACCTTTATGTTAAGTTAAATATTCCATTATAAAAAATAACTAGCATAGAAAGAATTTAAAATATGCAAAAGTAATAAGTTTGCTGAAATTTACACTTCATACATTGATGTCAATCACAAAATTCCTAAGGATTAAACATGAAAGTAAAAGAAACCTGCTTTAGGCTTCAGTTATTGCTACACAATGACTACATGATAGGTCATCTGGCCTGTCGTCATCTGAAGAGTGTTAAATACAGTGGTGTACTTTGTAAGGAAGGGGAGAAAGAATGTACAGTGATACAAAAATATTACCTATTTATATATTAGCAAAGATTTATAAAACACATTCCAAATCATATGTTGCTATGGAAACAACAGACTTAAGTGGAGAAGCACAAAGTCCTGAAGCACCCGCAATTATTTTAATCAGAAAAAATGATATATTTATATATATGCATATATATAATTTGATAAGAAATAAAGGCAAAATTCTAATTTTAATCAAACACTTTGCATGTAATCATGGAGGTAGGTCTCCATTCCATTTATACAAATAAGTTATCAGCTTTATTCAAAGAATTATAAGTCTAGAATCTTGAAACTGGTCTTCATTACTGAAATACATTTTTAAACAGACTTCAAAACCAGTATTCTCACTAGCATATACACAAAACAGGTATCTCCTTCATTAAAATCATATGTAAAGAGGTGTAACTAAGTGCAGATACTTTGGCTTAACATTTAAGTTACACAGTAAATACTACAAATTTTAAATTAGAAGAAATATTTCTTCTTAGTTCTTATAATAAGCATAAAGCTATAAAAATGGTGATTCCTTAAATTTTTAGGTACTTAAATATTGTGCTAATGATTTTTAAAAATCATTCCTACCTAAAAAGCAAAATTATACATTTCAATTATCAAACATTTAGTGTTGGTGGCATTTCCATTTTAGTGCTGGGATTTGTTTTAACAGATAAGTTTGCAACATACAACACAGTACACTGTTTCACTCAGAAAGGTTTTCTAAAATGAAAAATGCTAACTCTATTTCTAGTGGCAGACTAGAGTTGGAGGTCCCGCCATGGATCACAGGTATCAGAGCACTGTCGAGATCATTTAGGTAATGCTGAGGCAGAAGTTGGCCTTCACAGCCTGCCTGAAACTCAACCTGGAAAAAAGAGAATCTTGATAAAGGTAACCCTAGAAAATTAGCCTTCTTGTGTTGCTTGGCAGACAAATATGTAGCATTTTTGAATACTCAGCTTAAGGCTATTAGCATAGTAATGTTATTTTCAAAAATATGTTTTCCCATTTCTTTTATCTCTTTACTACATAAATTATAACATAAATATTATCACTACTTTATATTTTAAATTTCCTTTCAACTAAAGACATATCTAAATGAGGTCTGAAGCTTTTTAAAAAATAATTAACAATGCAACTTAACTTGAATTAAAAATGAATTGAAAAACCAACTTACCGTGTTTCAAACTGTTGCAGTACTATGTTTTGTGTGAGACATATGTGCAATTGTATGTATGTGTGCATGTGTGTATGTAGCTGTGTGCATAAGATGAGTCCAGAGGTTTGACTTTGGGTGTCACTACGGTTCCACTAAGGCTCCACTTATTATATAGCGTCTCTCACTGTCTGCAGCCCCAGGGTCTTGTTTCTGTCCCGCAGCAGTAGGGTTACAGGCATACACCACTATTCCCAGCTTTTCCATGGGTGCTGGGGATCCAAGCTCAGGCCATCATGCTTGTACAGCACTCACTTTACCTACTGAGCTACCTCACAAGCCCTACAATACTATTTAATATTAAGATTCAATATTATGATGAAGTTGATATTTTTATACATTTAATTATAAAGAAAACTGCTTATTCAACCAATACTCATGATAAGTTTCCTTGAAAGGGTCTTACAACGAAGTAATGAAAACAAAACTCTTTTCAGTAGGAAGCATGAGTAGAACACATGTTGCTGGAGGAGCAAACTAGTATATGAACTCCTGTTTAGAAAACCAATTCTAATGAAGAATCTGCCTTGAAAATCTATACTTGATGTCAAAAGTTACAAAATATACCCAACAAATATTCACTAGACATTCTGGGGAAGATAGCTTTTCCATGTAAGAAGGCCACTGTTAATTAGATAAACACTGTTAAGTGGACATGCCTATTAAGGTAACACTGAGCACCATATGGTGCCAAGTCCTGCTTGGCCTGGGAATGGGATGACATGGTTCCTGCCCCTGGAACAGAGCCAGCAGGGCATAGGCTTCCAAGAGTGTTAATGGTTGCTACAGGCCTAAGGCTCATTGTATAATTATGCACATATTTTCATGTTCCTCCCTTGAGGAACATCCTCTCTGCCAAGGTTAAAGACGCCAGGGTAATCAGAAACAGCAAGAGTGCAGGAGGTGAGGGTGTGGCTATGTCTCAGCACACTGGTAAAAGCTGTGACTTTTAAGACAGCCCTTAAGGCTGTGGGAAAGGATGCTGAAAACATGATTAAAAATATATAAATTCCAGTGTGATTTTCACCTCCAGTGTAAAGGTGAACTGTAAATAATACTGCCCGTGTTTAAGGAAGGAAGCTTTGAGCTTTCCTAGTCATACTCTCTTCAACTCCAATGGAGATCATGAAGGAGATCGCCAGGGATCTCAGAGCAATAAAATTTTAAATGTTTGGGGTGAGCAGAAATGTGGCCCTCTGTCCGACCCAATAAAGCTCTGTGAAATTCAAAAATATATATATACATGCATAATTTCTCAACTATGCAAAATAAGGAAGCAATATGAATCACATAAGGAGTTTCACAGATCTAAAGGAATAGAGGCAGCTACACTATGAGCCAGCTTGTCAGAAAGATACCAAGGAAGAAGATAGAGATTTAGGGAGTGGTGATCTCAAGGCAAGATTCCACCTAGCTAAGTTTTTTGTTTATGCTTACAAAGGCAGGCAGATTCCTAAATTAAAGGTCAGCCTGGAACCCAGGGAGTTTAGGTCCAGGTCCAGGCCCCGGCTTGGTAGAAATGGTAATTTCAGAGTGGGGTCCCACCCAGCTATCTTACTGTCAGTGCTAGCACTTGCAAAGAATCAAGGGGCTGGAGTCCTGGGTTTCATGGGATAATCAAAAGGGGAATCTGGGGTAATAACTGAATTGATATGTAAATAAGACTGGTTTTGATCTAAAAAGGCTATCTAGAGAATTTTTAGAATAGCAAGAGAAAGCTGTCTTGAGCAGAACAGAGGTGGGGAAAAGAGAGAGGGAAGGAGAGGGGCAGGGGAGAGAGAGAAGGAAAGAGGGAGAGAGGGAGGAGCGCATTCTGGAAGCTATCTCAGCATAACACAGGCTGTCAGCCTGTGTACCACGGTTTGACTTTGAGTCGTTTGACTCACTGCTCCCAGACACCCCCCTTCTCTCAGAAACCCCTCTCCAAGTCAAGGCTGGTCCTTGGGGATTATTGCACCTATCAAACTGTTAAAGTTCAAAAGTTCAATTTGGCTTGAGATACAGCATAGTAATAGAACACCTGCCTAACATATACAAGGCCCCAGATTTGATTAAATGTTGCTAAAATACAAAGGTGTGAATAAGACCTGTCTCAGAAATTGCTGACAGAAGGCAGGCTTGATGGCAGCAGGCCTATTATAATCAAGCTATTCAGGAGGCCAAGGCAAAAGGATCACAAATACAAGGTTTACTTGGGCTACAGTATAAGTTCAAGCGCAGAGATTGCCTTTAAGTAAAAAATGAAGGGCTAGAAAAAAAGAGACCAGAGATGAAACATATGACTTGCATGTGAGAGACCTAGGTTCAAGCTCTCAATGCATATTTGGGACAGTATGCTGATAGCCATTGAGTGCATACATGGATGTAAATCTAGAAACTTGTTTTATGGTTATACTTGTTTATGCAAAAAAGTAAAACTGTCAACAAACTAAATTTCAGTCAAAATATACCAAATAATATTAATTAGCTGTTGTTCATTTGCTTAATCAACTATGACTACTATACAGCCATAAAAAAGAATATGTAAGCCGGGCAGTGGTGGCGCACGCCTTTAATCCCAGCACTTGGGAGGCAGGCTGATTCCTGAGGTCGAGGCCAGCCTGGTCTACAGAGTAAGTTCCAGGACAGCCAGGGCTACACAGAGAAACCCTGTCTCAGAAAAAAAAAAAAAAAAAAAAAAAAAAAAAAAAACAAAAAAACAAAAAAACAAAACTAAAAAGAATATGTACTATTATACAATCTCTGGTATATTAAAAAAGAATGACAAATAAAACATTTTGGAGAAATGACACAAGTTTCATTACATATATACACTTGTTTGTACATGCCTAAAAAATCACAAGAAATGTATACAGTTATATAATCGATCAGAGCAATATTTAAAGAGAGTCTGAGATGAAGTTCTGTTTGAGAATTGAGGGTAGCTCTTCTGGTAGCATTTCCACCTGTAGAGTCAACATCTCCATGGCCCACCAACTCTATACTAAACAGCATGATTGCTGCTTCCTGGAATGTTTAATAAAGTGGTGTGTGTGTGTGTGTGTGTGTGTGTGTGTGTGTGTGTGTGTGTGTGTGTGTGTGTGTACTTTTAGATTTTTGAGTCATGTAAATCTAATTAGAATAAATTTCAAAGCCTGTCTGTCACACAGGACAGGACAGTAATGGATAAGCACACTATGGTCTACAGGTTTGCTGTTGTGTAAAACAGTTCACTGGATCGCAGCCATGTTCATTCAGTTACAGGGGCAGCTTCCCACTATAAAAGGTAAATTGTGAGAGAAATCCCTGCAGCCTACCTTTCCAAAAATATGCATTCTGTGACCTTTTACAGAAAAGTCTGACTTCAGTTAGAGATTAATGGAGGTAATACATATGTGCACAAGTTCTGGCTTGGAGATGGACGTGTAGCTCAGTGACTGAGTACTTGTCTAGCAGTGAGCTCTTGGGTTCCATTACCAGCACCACAAAAACAAAAGAAAAAAAAAGTAGAAGGCTCCCTTTTCTCAAAGGGTTAGATAAAAATTTTGATTTCAGGAGCAGCAAGATGGCTCAGTGGACAAGCTTGACAATCTGAGCTAAGTCCCTAGAACTCAATGACAAGAGGAGAAAACCGACTCCCGTGAGTTACTTTTGACTTCCACGTATGCACCATGGCACACACACACCGCATATAAATATATTTACATCAATATAAATCTCAAAAATACATCTTACCATATCAGTGTCAATGGAAACTCTGAGTCCAATTTTGTTCATTCTGTGACTCTTTAGCGTTCTCAGGTGAGGGCACAGGGCAGCACTACAAGCCATGGCAATCTCTTTTGCAAACTGGTAACTACCTGATAAAATAGATATATCTTGGTCCTTTAGGAAGCAGAACACCTGAAAATCAGTCAAATTAGGAAAGAAATCATGATTGTGATTAGAAGCAACAAATAAACTGAATTAAAACAAATAAAAAAGACAACTACAGCTTTCAATTCAACTTTAATAAAATTCCAACATTAGATCTTTGAAATCATCAGTTGAAAGCATTCTTTATCTACAGCCTGAATATATGTATGATAAAAAAATTTTTTTTAAATCAGAGATTATAGATTGGTCCAGCTATTTTTGCCCAAAGTTGACTGTGTCAATGAAATCCTGTTAATTCTATTCAGGCCCAAAACTATAAGAATGTCTGTATGGAATCTGATCAGACACATTTGAAACCACAAGATGATGGAAGAACTGACCACCTAACTGCAGACAGGACACGGGGCTCCAGGCTGGGTCAATACCTTCATAGTGTCTTATTTCAATACCTTCATAGTGTCTTATTTCAAAACAGAGAGTGTGCCAAAATGGTTTCCCACATGAGTGCTGATTATAAGCTGGCATCAATAAAATCTTCTATAGTAAAATAACAATATAAAAATGCCAATTTAGCCAGGTATGGTGGTGCACATCTTTGATCCCAGTACTTGGAAGGCAGAAGCATGTGATCTCTTTGAGTTTGAGGCCAGTCTGATCTACAAAGAGAGTTCCAGGACTACAAAGAGAAACCCTGTCTCAACAAACCAAAAAAAAGGTCAGTATCCATTAGCTGTCAGGAAGCCCTATCATGTTGAGAGCTTGAAATAAATTTATGCAAATTCAAATCTGGGATGTGAGGGATTCTAGGTGGGGATACATTTTAACGTGGAAAGTGAAAGGTGGAAAACTACACCTAAATAGTCAAAGGCTGAGTATGCAATATTTCCAAGTATACACCACACCACACACACACACACACACACACACACACACACACACATACAGCACATGAAGTGAAGAGACCTTTTTCTATACCTCAGTGCATTTCACAGTCTTCTCTTCAGTTTCAAAATCTGTTTCCAGTTTTATTTTTTCACTTGGAAATCCTTCCAATGATCTTCCATCTACTGAACTGATAACACTATGTAATAAAGCAGAATATAATACAATTAGTATCATGGTGTTTTCTATGAAATTGATTATTGAATATGGAAAATGAGATAATAAAGTCAAAGTTTTATATTTAAAGTAGCAACAAATATCTCAAATGTATATAAAATAATCATTTATCATGACTGCTTGATTATGTTATAATCTTTTTATCCAGTAAATTGTATCTCTTTTTTCATATGTCCAATTCAGACCTAGCTTTAATATACTTAAAAATAGTTTCTTAACAGAAAAGTATCTTACAATTAAAAAACTGTTTTCTGGGGTTACACATGTCACTGATTTGACAGGGTGCAGCCTGTTATACAGACAGCTCTGAGTTGATCTCCAGCACCACATAAACTGGGTATGGTGGCACAGGCCCTTTAACACTAGCACTCAGGAGGCTGAAGCAGGAGGATTTCAAGTTTAAGGCCATCCTGGGCCACATATTGAGTTCATGTCCAGCCTAAGCTACATGGCAAAGCCTTATATCAAAAATCTATTTTGGAGTCATTTCCTTCTTCTTTCTTCTTGACCCTTAATCCATTTCTAAAACTGAGAGATCATGGGTAATTGAACAGAAGGAGCAACAGTGGTATGGGTGAGGCCTCTACTGATTACATCATTAAGGCTCGCTTACATTACAAGGAATTAACAGAATTCAATAATCAGAAGGAAACCCCTATTTATTTGACAAAAATGTGTACCATATATCAGAAAAGGTGTTTTGCCTTTCGTTAGCCCTGGACAAAGCTACCTAATTAATGTTTTAAAATCAGACCCTCCCCGCAGGTTGATGGTTCATTATAGCTTCCTGCCCAAGAAAACTTACGAATCTGATTAGTTACATGTTTGAAAAAAAATTGTATTAATTGGAATAGAAACATTAAAGTTAGTGGCATAATTCTATACTCATTCATAAAGTATAACATTGTATTAAAGGAATGTTTTCATCAGCCCCCTCCATCAAAGTAAGAAATTCCTACCCTTTGTTCTTCCTCTCTTCTGAATCCACCCAACAGATGTCCACATATTCTCTCAGATCTACTGCATCAACTTTTCCACACTGAATTTTAAAGTCCTTTTGCTCTCGTAGAGCCAGCCGTAAGCCATCCATGGTCTCTGGAGTTATTTGTACCATTAGGCCATCTAGAAATGAGAGTCATGTTTCACATTGAGTTTGCCAAATTTCAGAATGTGTGCCAAGTAACAGAATTTATTATTAAAATATTTTTGTTTCAAGATACAAGGTTTAGGGGCTGGAGAGATGGCCCAGCAGTTAAGAGCACCGACTGCTCTTCCAGAGGTCCTGAGTTTAATTTCCAGCAACTACATGGTGGCTCACAACCATCTGTAATGAGATCTGATGTCCTCTTCTGGTGTGTCTGAAGACAGTGACGGTGTACTCATATACATTAAATAAATCTTTTTAAAAAAATACATGTTTTAAATATCCTTTGTTAATCATTTAAATGACTTTTTTTCACTAGAAAAATAAAACTATTTCATAAAGTTAAGAACTATTTTAGGGTTATGCAAATAAAGACAGTAAACTAAGCATTTTAGTCACAGTACAACAAAAATACCTTGCCCCATGATTAAGTACGATTTATCCTAGGAATACAAAGATGATTAGACATATGCAAATCAATAAACAGCACACCAACTAATGGACAAAAACCATGCATTAATCATCTTTCAGAAGAAAAGACTGGATAAAATTCAACATCTATTTATGAAAAAAATCTCAATAAATTAAGTTTGGAAGGTTTAGAAGGAACATGCCTTAAGACAAAAAAGGCAGAATGGGACAAACCCACAGCGAACACCACAAAGAAAGAGGAAAGCCGGGACCACTCCTTTTCACTACTACTAGAACACTAGCGTAGTTACAGACACTAAGTCAGGAGGAGACAAGAAAGGGTATCCAAAGAGGCAAGAGGGAAGTCAAACTGTTCCTATTTACAAACTGTATGAATCTGGCAAAAATATGTTAAAACAACACAAGAATCAAGATACAAAATAAGGAGCATGTTTATACACACAACAAGCTTGCTGACGAGGGAATTAAGACAGCAACTCCTCTCACAACAATAACAAAAAGGAATACATTTAATGAAGAAACCAGATGATTTCTACAGTAAAATGACAAAATACCAATGAAATACTGGAAGACACAAGAAAGTACAGACATGGCCATGTTCATGAATTGAAATGGATTGAAATGGTCAAAACATTGATGCTATCCAGAACAACTACAGATTCAAAATTATCTCCAACTAAATACTACTGGGATTTTCACAAGGACAAGAGAAACAAATTCTCAACCCTAAAACTCTCTCAGGAGAGCACAAACGACCTGAAATAGCTAAAATAATCTATGTGGGATGATGAAGTATTAAGACACCTCAGTCTCTCTCCTTCTCTCAAAAACACTGCAAAGTTATAAAATTTCAAGAGCATTAAATACACACATGCACACACACAGGCACGCACACACCGGAGCAGAACAGAAAACCCCAGGATAAATCACCCACTTAAGCCACCTGATTATTAACAACGGTGCCAAAACATTCACTGTAGGAAAACAAATGAACAAATGAATAAATGGTGCTATAAAAGTTACCTATTCACAGTAGGTCCCCCTCTCTCATGCACAAAATCTCCTCAAAATAAACCAAAGACCCAAAGGTAAGACCTGAAAATATGAACCTACTAGAAGAAAACACAGGGAAATTATTGAAAACTTATGCATGAATAAGATTTTCTCTCTGTGGACCTTGTAAGAACTGAAAGCACTGCTGGGTGTGGCTTCTACCTAGAATCCTAGTACTCAAGGGGCTGAGAAAGAATATACATGTAAAAAGACAACCCCAAGCTTAGCTAACAAATGTTTATCAAATTAAGCCTCTCCTGAATAACAGAGGAAAGAAGACTGCAGACTAAAACATGCATGTCAAGAGAGATCATTTCTAGCACTGGGGGGATGGGGGGTGTATTGCCCCAAGCCTTCTCGAGGCAGATGTGGGGATAACAAGTTTAAGTCTAGCCTGGACCACAAACTGAAACTTAGTTGCACAAAATCAAAAGCTGATTAAAAAATTCATAAATGGGGGCTGGAGAGATAGCTCAGTGGTTAAGAGCACTGACTGCTCTTCCAGAGGTCCTGAGTTCAAATCCCAGCAACCACATGGTTGTGAGCCACCTATAATGAGACCTGACGCCCTCTTCTGGGGTGTCTGAAGACAGCTACAGTGTACTTACATATAATAAATAAATAAATCTTAAAAAAAAATTTACAAATAGCCTGATGACACGTTTCTAAAGAAGTTCTAGAAATGTCTAAGAAATATTTAGCATCATTACAATGAATGCAAATAAAACCATCATATTTCTTCATCAGAATGGCTATAATCATGATGATAATAAAAACCCACAAAGAATAAACCAAATGCTGGGAATTGGCCAGGGCTTCAGCACATGCCAAGCTAGTGCTCAAGCACTGAGCTACATTTCCAACCAGAGAAAGAAACTATTATACACTGTTGACAGTAATGCCATTATGGAAAATAGTACATGAGTTGCTCAATAATCTAAAATTAGAAATACTTTATGATCCAACTATTCACCTACTGGGTGTACCTTAAATGAAATAAAATAATGAATGAAAGCTAAGCTGGACATGATGGCAGAGGTCTATGACAGCAGGAGGGAGAGCTAAGCTGGACATGATGGCAGAGGTCTATGACAGCAGGAGGGCTGAGGATTTGTGCTTAGCCCGAGCTATATAGTAAGCCCGTGCTGGCCTAGATAGCAAGATCCTGTCTGAATGCTCTCCGATGTTCTCCTCCAAAAGAAACAACACAAATATAGAAAAAAAGAAAGTGAGAGATACTTCCACATCCTCTTATTTAGAGCTATTCTGAATATCTACAATGTTAAATCAACTGAGGTGCTTAAACAGATGAATAAAAAACATGGTATAGAGAAATGATGGAATATTATTCAGCCAGAAAAAAAAAAAAACCTGAAATCCTGTTACTTACAGCAATGTGGATAGAACTAGAGGTCAGACATTAGATTAAGTGTACAATAACAGAAGGAAAACCATCACATGTGGATGTTTAATCACATGTGGATGTTATAATAAAAGAGTTACATTAACACAAGAAAATAAAATAGTGGCTCCTACAAGTTAGGGAGGGTATAAAGCAGGACAGAAAAAGAAATTGGATGATAGTTACCATAATACAAGTACATACCAAGAATGCTGCACATTCAGAAAGGCAACAATGTACACATTATAAAGAGCTTACAGAAGAATCTCAAGTTTGTTAGTTAACACAAAGAAATAACACGAGTGTAAGTAGATGAAAATGGCAGCTACTCTCTCTGACTTGACTACTACACATTCTATAGATGTTCCAAATGATCAAAATACCTTCCATATAGATATCAACAATTACTACCTGTTACTTTAAATATGAAGGGGAATCTATAATATGTAGCATATAAACTACAAAGCAGTTAGAAAAAGACAATAGAAAATAGGCAAAAGTTGTGAATGAGTATTTCACAAACAAGATAACGTATTCTATAAATATGAAATAAGATGTTCTACTTGCTAATGAGTAAGAAATATGCTAATAATGACCATACTGAGAAATAGCTAAGAAGCTGACAAAATTAAGTAGACTAATACCTTGTCTAGAGATTATGTAGACTATTATTAGCCTAAGAGTAACAAGGGTTAGTACAATCACTTAGCAAAATCACTTCAAAATAGTCTGTGAAACTGAGCATTTACCAATTTAATTGGCTCAGAAATTCCAATCCTAGATATATATATATATATCTTAGCACTACTGTTTGCCATAAACAACAATCTAGAACTTCATGGTCAGATAAACAAATTATCACATATTCACAAAATGTTTAAAGGCACTGAAACTTATTGTGGAAATTTAAAAAATGAATCCATCCTGCAAGCTCCATTTCTCGCCCGGTCACATTTTTTTGAGCTGGTATTGACCTGACAGGCATCACCGTGTACCAGCGGGCTCTTATTATTCTCTCCCAGCTATTAAAAACATCTCGCTCACATGCAACTCTTTACACACCCCCACAATCATTCATCTAAGTAGCGCCAAAGACCCAGTAAGTAAAGCATGACTCTTAAGGCCTTAATATCCAATCAGATTTATATAATAATAAAATCACAATTTACAAGATGCCAACACAATAATTTCAGAACCAAATAATAAAGATAATATTCTAACCCAATTAATCTATTTTGTAAAAACCTTTGTTTGGTCGTATAACCTCGTGGGGTCTGGCTCGTCCTCATCGTCTGCCTCCATGATGACGACCCCCTCCTCCTACTCCTCTGACCTTTTTCCTCCTCCAACTCTATTTCCACCTCTCTATTCCTGTCCAATCACAGGCCTAGAGTGATTGGACAGAGAAAATGCTGTAGCAGAAACTGAACAAGCTAAGTTACAGAATATGCATAAACTAGAAAGATAAAATACATTTGTAAATAAATTATCATTCTTAATAAGCATAATGAAGTAGCATATTCTGTAAATATGCTATAATGTTAGAAAATAATACACACAGTAGTCAGTCGAGTAGCTAGCTCTCGAGTAGAGGAGAAAGAAGGCTCAAGTAAATCCAGAACTGTCATGCTCTAGGCCTTGAGATTATTTCACGTTTGTGGTACTGACTGTTTTTATCAAACTTACATTGTTCTTTTGTAAGCATCAAATATATTCTGTTTTGTTTTGAGATAAGGTCTCACTATGTAGACCAGGCTAGCCTCAAATTCATAGAAATCCATCTACCTCTGCTTCACAGGTACTACCCATACCAGACAAATATATTTCTCTTTTGTTTTTTTCTTTTTAAATTAATGTATGAGTACTTTCTCTGCGCGTATACCTGCATATGAGAAGAGGGCACCAGATCGCATTATAGATGGTTATGAGCCACCATGTGGTTGCTGGGAATTGAACTCAGAACTTCTGGAAGTGTTCTTAACTGCTGAGCTATCTCTCTAGCCCAACAAATATATTTATTAAAGGTAAAGAAAAAATAACTTTATATTAAAACAATCAAATATGAAGCTCATACCTTCGACTATGCTGGATTTGGCAAGAAATCCTGACGATGTTTTCAGAGCACCATTGAACACCACAAAACTTGCACCTGTCACTGATAACAAATAATAAGTTATATTTTAATCTGCTCATCCTCTACTGTATTTATTACTCAAAATATAGAGTTTCTGCATTTCAAATATTTGATAAATGTTATTCTCATAACACATTAAAAATACAGTAAAAGTTAAAACAAAATTACAATATTGGATGAAATAGTGTTTCAAACGATGGGACTACTGTATTACTTAAAATGTTTGTGCTTTTGTTAATGAGGGTGTCATGAATCAAATTCACTGTATGTAAACATAAAATTTATAAATCTCTGTGAGAAGAGTGGTTAAAGTACTTTACTATGTAAGCATCAAGACCAGAGTTAAGATCCCTAGAACCATGTAAATCCTGGGTGAGTATGATGGCCTGCCTGAATTCTAACCTTTGAAGGCAGAGATAGACTCAGACCAAGACAACTAGCAAGACTAGCCAGATAGCAAGCTTTGATTTTTACTGAGAGACCCTGTGTGGTGCTTTGAATAGGAATGGCCCCAAACTCATGTGTGTGAATGCTTGGCCTATAGGAAATGGTACTATGAGGAGGTGTGGAGGTTACTCCAACAAGTAAATATGGCTTTGTTGAAAGAAATGCATCACTCCAGGGGTGGGCTTTGAGGTCTTCTATGTTCAAGCTAGGCCTAGTGTGACAGTCTCCTGCTGCTGCCTACAGATCATGTAGAACTCTCTGCTCCTTCTCTAGCACCATGTCTGCGTATAAGCCACCATGCTTCCTGCTATGATGATAATGGACTAAACCTCTGAAACTGTAAGCCAGCTCCAATTAAATATGTTCCTTTCTAAGAGTTGTAGGGGTCAGGGATGGAGAGATGGCTCAGTAGTTAAGAGCATTGATTGCTTTTCCAGAGGTTCTGAGTTCAAATCCCAGCAACCACATGGTGACTTACAACCATCTGTAATGGGATCCAATGCTCTTTTCTGGTGTGTCTAAGAGAGTGACGGAGTACTCATATATATAAAATAAATAAATAAATCTTTGAAAAAAATGTTGTAGGGGTCATGGTGTCTCTTCACAGCAAGAAACCCTAACTAGAACATTCTGCCTCCCAAGAGGTCTCCACATGCACACCTGTAGAAAGAATATCATGGGTGCTGTACAGATCCATCACCTGTCAGTTAAAAAGTAATGGCCTAGGCAGGAAATAGGAGGGGGAACATAGGGGAGGAAGAAAGAATTCTGGGATAGAGCCAGGTACAAGAGATTCTCATGGGAAGATGTGAGGAGACAAACACATGGAATCTACTAAGCACAAGTAACCAGCCACATGGCAGAATGTAGTTTAAAATAAGTGGGATATTTTAAATTATATCAAGTCAAAAAAGAGTCCAGCTATATAGCCAAGGCATTTGAGTATGAGTCTTATTTCTGGGAACATGAGGATGGGAGAAAGAACCAGCACTAATTTCTACACACATGTGTACCTACAGACATGCAAAAACATGCTTGCATACACACACACAAAAAAAAACCACACACATGGAAAATAGAAAAAGGAAAATACAAATATAACTTTTGACACTAATTTCATTCCTAGAAATATAACATGCATGTATACAAGGTTATTCATAACAGCATATTTGTAAGTAGCTGAAGAATGGTAACCAACTATGACAAAGAGAGAGTTAAATGATAAATAATTGCCAAATGGAAAGTTAGAGTGAAAGTTCTTCACTAACATAGATTAACCTCTGAGAGTTGTTAAAAATAAAGTGAGGTGCATAATGGAACAAGTATTATAAGCTATCTGAAAGATGCATCTTGAGTGTATGTACATGTATGCCCTTGCCTGAATGTGTATATTATACAAAGTCTCTGGAGAGATACACAAAACAGGGTTTGTTGCTCTTTAACGGGATGCCTAAGTGGTTAAGGGGACAGTTTTTATCACCGCAGCATAAATATAAGTAATCTTAATCTTACCACAATGTAAATATAGCCTATTTAAAAAAATACTTAAAACTCCATAAATTTATAGGCTGTGAAGATGGTTTAATCTGTAAAGTGCCTGCTGTACAGGAATGAAAATATGAGTTCAGAATTCCAGCACTCATGTAAAAAATTAAATGTGGTGGTCACAATTTATAATCCCAGCAGAGATAGAAGCAGGAGGATCCTGGGGGCTTACTAGTTAATAAGCCTAGGTGAACTGGTAGGCTCAGGTTCAGTTAAGAACCTAGTTAAAAAACCAAGATGCAAGAGAGTGGAAAACATCCTATGTAACTCTGATCTCCACATGCGCATATGTGTACATGCACAAACACCCACACAGAGCTCTTAAATTTTAATCACAAAAATGTCACGTAATGATAAGAGAAAAAGTATAAAAGTATAAAATCAGGCCTTAAACTTTCTATGCAACCTATATATTAATAAACAAGAAAATACATTAAAATATCAACAGTGGCCTTAGTTTGCAAAAGGGTGGGTGTATGTGTGTGTTTGTGTGTGTGTGTGTGTGTGTGTGTATGTGTGTGTTTTGCAGGTAGCCTCTGAGTCCAGAAGAGGGCAACCAAAGTCAAGCCACTGTAAGAGCAAAACACACTCTTAAGTACTGAGCCATCTCTCCAGCACCCACTTCTTTTCACTGCTTTTCAAAATGTATTAGAGATGGTATACAACATTACCTTTACAACTAGAAGACAAAATTATTAACAGTGAGAACATCAGGCTATTATATTTTAATGTTATCTTGTAATGATGTCTTAATATTATGAACTGCTTAGTTTTCACTCAACTTGAAATTTGTTAGGCCATTCATTACAAGTCAGCAGCCAGACCTGAGGCTAATGTCCAAGAGGCTGCTCACTCCAGTCTTTATCATTTCTCCATCCCAGTTTCTTGGCTTTGTAAGTAATTCTTCACCCTTGTCCACCCTGTGGCCTCTCAAGCAAAAGGAACTGAGCAGAGACTGAACAAGTGTGAAAACATCTCACTCCAGAGAGACACTACTGGAAAGAAGATTCTCACACAATGGGATACACTGAAGGTGCCAAAAAGAACAACTTCCAAATCTTTACATCTAATGTAGTCAGAAATAAAAATATAAAATAGAAGTAATTCTTTATTTATTAGTTATCCAAGCTGAAATGTAAGCATACCATCCATCATTAATTCATCAAATAGAGAATGGGTGTCTACTTCTCTTGTGAGGGCATCCTAACTTACCTTTCCTTGGCTGAGCAGTGGCACTGTTGGCCTGAGTCTGATAGACTCCATCACTCTGCACACAGACCAGATGAGAGTCTGCTTCTGTACTAAAACTAGCTCCGATACTGATAACATGCTCGTTAGAAGAGTTTATCACCTTCATTACCTAAGGGGGAAACACCACATTTGTTAAGAAACATTATGTCTAGTCTACAACTATTGTTACTGATTAACTTCATTATTACCAAGCTTTAGTGTGAACAACTCCTTGGGAATTAACAAAGAAAGAAGACAAACAGGCAGGCAGGCAGGCAGTAAAATCTCCTCAATTAATAGATAAAGCAATTTTTAAAAGAATGAAAAACTGGGTCAAACAAATTCTCTATTAACAAATTTTAAAAATATAAAAACATGTTGCTATGAATTAGATATTCTGAGTCAAAGCAAACAAACAAACAAATTCCAGTCTCAGGAACTCCTCTGTTGAAATATCTTTAGATCTGGAAGGCGCAAGTACACTTACATCACTGTACTTTTTTCGAGGTATCTTTATACAGCTTTTTCCCATTTCCATATGAATCAACAGTTGATCGATGTTATGCAATGTATACTGGAAATTTCGAAGATCCTACATAAAATGATCAAAATTCCATCACCATTTAGCCATCTACTAAACACTTCCATCAGCATCTACAGTTTAAGTCTTCTGACACAGCCCTATCAAAATGCTACACAGAAAAAGTCCCAACTTGAAAACCAAAACACCTCCCCCCAAGAAAACCCCACAAACTAATTCTTCCAACTACTTCTCAAAAGTAATGAAGAATATTCTCAGAAAGAAGTTTACAGTGTGTGGACACTGCTCTCCTTTCCTGTTACAGCTGCTAAAATAGGAAGTCAGTTCTGTTTAAGTGTCTCCCTAAAGCTCCTAAGGCCAAAGCGTATTCAATTCCAGTGCTCCATGGGATGAGGTGGAATGTCTAGGAGGTAAGGCCTCAGTAGCTGAGCCACGCCCTTGGAGGGATTATTAGGATTCCAGGCCCTTTCAGTTTCTTTTTGCATCCAAGCACTATGAGACGAGTGGCTTCCTCCATCAAGCACTCCCTCCAAATGCTAGCACAGATCTAAAACAACAGAGCCACATGACAGACCTGAGTCATCTGACACACAGCAACACAACACTATGCTCTTACAAGATTATCTCCCATGTTTTGAAAAAGTAACAGAAAAGCTGGGCTGTCAATGGAATCTGAAAGTAGGCCTACTAAAACTTTCATACAGTAACAAGCAAACTTTGACTAATGGTAAAGAGAACCTCAGAGATCACCTTATCCATGCTTTCCTACAAGTGAGGATACCAAGATCAGAATTTGTTCAAAATCACAATGTTGATTTACTTTACTAATACTTCTACTCAGCTCCTTCAATTTCAGAGGTTTGTGATGAAGTCTCCAATTACCTCAGTATGCAAGAACAAAACAGTACAGGGAACCAAAAAGAATTAGAAATACATAAATTAGGAGACACTGTATTCTAAAAAGCAGAGCTGGGGCTGGCGAGATGGCTCAGCGGGTAAGAGCACTGACTGCTCTTCCAAAGGTCCTGAGTTCGGATTCCAGCAACCACATGGTGGCTCACAGCCACCCTTAATGAGATCTGACACCCTCTTCTGGTGCATCTGAAGACAGCTACAATGAATTATGCTGGAGCGAGCGGGCCGGAGCGAGCAGAGGTCCTGAGTTCAATTCCCAGCAGCCACACACATGATAGCTCACAGCCATCTGTACAGCTACAGTGTACTCATACACATAAAAATAAATAAATCTTTAAAAAAAAACAGAGCTCATTTATGTTAGTGGTTTAGGACTTATAAATGTGCCTTCAAATACCAAGTACTCCAAATTAAAATGGACAAATAAAGTACGTAAAATATACTAAATAAACTCTTGAAGAAACTGTATTTTAAACAACACAATAGTTCAGTTACTTACAACAAGTAAGTTCATAATAGTATGTCCTATTTCTCCAAAAAGAGGTTTCCTGCCTCTGACACTTGTTAGAGGAGCAGGGTATGCTACACATGAGAAAGAATAATTGGTTACTATCAACAACAACACAAAGGCCGAAGTTTATTAGTCTTATTTTCTTTTTTCAAACAGAAAGTACATATGAACATTACTCAGTACATTATCAGAGAAAAGTAAAAGATCCTATGCAGCTTCTAGATATACCACCTGGAAAGCTACCATAGAGCGCTCATGTGGATCCTGTAACAAACAACGGTATCTGTACCTGCTTACAGATTAAAAACCAAAACAAAGATAGACAAACTTGCTCAAATAACTGTTAAAAAGATTCGAAACTGGGCTTTTCTGATTCCAAAGCATTTTTTTTTTAATCTTACTTCTATAAAATCCACTATGGGAAAGAAAAATTACAATAATTGATTCAACCCCTATGAAGTTTTTCTAATTTAAAGAGAAACACAAAAATATTAAAACTTAGTATTTTGGTCTTTTCTTTTGTGGTACTGGGGATTGAACCTGGGGCCTTGTACAAGCGAGGTAAGCAATATACAAGTGAACTATAACCCTAGTCCCCGAATTCAAGACTTTAAAGACTTTTCAATTAATATTAACTTGTGGTAATTAAAAAATGGTAATTAAAAAATTAAATTCTGACTTTCATAACAGGGATTCCTTACTATTTAAGACAAACATTTGATTCTATTATGAAAAAAATTTAACTTTAATCTCATATTTTATGTGTAATCCTGAGAATTTTATTCTGAACCAGTGTTTTCTTTATCCAGTGTTTTGTTACTGATAATAAAATTTGAATGCTGTTTTTATTGAAATTAGGACAGTATACTAGCTAGGCATCAATCACTGTGAGGCATATAATCCACAGGTGTGGCCAGTAGCTTCAAAAGAAGCACGTACAAACAGTAAACCTGGTTTTCCTACAGTGCAGCTGAGAAGCTCCTGGAGTGGCAAGGATCTTTCAGAAGAGTGCAGGGTTGGACTGCAAGGCTGTGTGATGGTGACAGGACGAGTTATCAGAAGAGCTTAAGGAGCCTCAACAACGCTGGTCTCTATTTGTTACAGTTGCTAGACCTTTTTAGACTGACACTGATGTGAGTGGTGCTCATACAATTTAGATATGACTTGGATTTTTTTATGGAATTTATAGGACATTTAATGGCAAAAATTAAAGTCCCAAGATTCTGGATGAAAATAAGCTTTCTCAGATCAGAACCACCTGTTTATACATCATTAGTCATTAGTCATAATGATACAGGTAATACAGATAGCATATCACTCTAAGCCACAGCCTGTCAATGTCTGTTCAATGTCTGTTCACAGTCTGTTCAATAAAGTAAAATTATCTCTAACCATTTTCATTTATATTAACCTGTCCTTTAAAGTTTTCTTGTCTTTTAACACTAATTGTGATTTACCAGTCTAGACATCTTTCACAAGTGCGCATTCTGAAATAGAAGCAACTCTTATTTTTCCCAACACTAAACTGTTAACTAGATAATACATACTAAATTATTTAAATCAAGTTCCTCATAGTTAAATACAATTTGCTGCAGGTACAACAACAACAAAAATGCTTTTTTAAAAAAAGCCAGGAAAAAAGGCAGTGGTGGCGCACGCCTTTAATCCCAGCACTTGGGAAGCAGAGACAGGCAGATTTCTGAGTTCGAGGCCAGCCTGCTGGCCTACAGAGTGAGTTCCAGGACAGCCAGGGCTACACAGAGAAACCCTGTCTCGAAAAACAAAACAAAACAAAACAAAACAAAAAGCTTGGAATAAAGGTACAGAGTAATTTTTAAAGTGTAGCATTAGAAATAATTTTGAAATGACAAAAATAACCAGGTATAAAAGTCTGACCATTATAATAGTGGTAGAATCTTAATCTGGTCTAAAGTAGCCATGTAAACACATATATACACACTTGATATATTTTATAATACTTATAATTTCTGAGTAATTAGGTAAACTTCAGTATACTTGAAAATACGACATTATTTTCAACTTACCTTTGTATTCTGCTCCCAATCTCAGCATTAAACGCATAGGAAAAACCTTTGCCCAGGGGATCTCCAGCTTTTGGATAAGAATGCCACAAAGAAAAGGATGCCTTGGCACTGGGAGATTGTCAAGGCTCTGAAAGGTAGGTGTAATAAACAGGAACCCTCCATGATCCTTGCTATTGAGAAAACTCTCAGTAAAGGTCAGATTGTCCAAGTTTTCTATGTACTTTCCTGGAAATAATATTATTAATAAAAATATTTTAAGTTGTGATATTCTTATTTTGATAAAACATTCTGAATGTCCCAATATATATTTTCTTAAGTAAAAGCAATAAAAAGATCCCTGTTGTTCTTGTTGTATTTCTAGTCTTAAAGAAGCCTCTATTTGGACTGGGAGAATGACATATCTCAAGAATCCCTAAGGCCCTAGAATCACTTTATGGCACCCTAAAAACATTAAGAAGGCAAAGTGGGGAGCTGAGCCACTCCTGGAGATTGGGTCGGGGACTATAACAAAACTTTGAAAATGTTTCTAGTTACATAATATCTTATTTTTTTTCTCCTTTATGCACGGCAATAAGGAAAATTACTCCCCTCTCCTATGTAATATAGATAAGTACATAGATACATCTAGAAAACCAAGAAGGCAAAGGTATTTCCACTTAAAAATTTAAAAAAATATACATACAGACATTTATCTCATAAAAGTCTAGATTTAAAGAAACCAATGGTGATTAAGCTCTTTGTAGAAACCATCAATTTCTTCACAAAAGAAATCGTCAGTACAACTAGCATAGCTGAAATATAAATGCCTTTAACTAGTTTTCCACCCCTTGTCTCTGCAGTCCAAAATAAAATAGTAATAAAGTAATATACCTTTTAAAGCATCCTTATATATGGTGATGAACAGTCTGAAGATGTCCTTAGGAACTGTATCCTCATTTGGCAAACATAGCAACAGGACAATAATTTCTGCCTGTCCCAAGCCATGCAATCCATTGGTTGAGAAGTACCAATACTTGTCTGAGGAATCTTGAGGAATAATGACATAGAACTATAAATGTCAATTTTTATTAATTTAAAAGCTACACATTGCTTTTGCCTAAAGCACAATTTACCTAATTTTCAAATTCTCTTGATTAAAAACCTTGACGTGTTTAGGATTCATGTATGAGAAGACCAGAGATTATCACAGGAGACAAACAGTCCCAGTAAACACCTGGAGTAAAGGTGAACTGACAAGCCGGAAAGCAGTGCCCACAGAGTGGCATGTTTCAGAGAAGGAAAAATGATCAATGTGTTACTGAATAGTACAGATTATTTATGATTGAGGATGATTTATTTCCTTACTTTACTTTAATTAGGTCACATCACTGACCCGGCATTTAGAAGCAGAGTAGGGAAGACTGCCACAGGTTTGAGGACTGATCTACATAGGGAGTTTCAGGCTAGCCAAGGATATGTATTGAGTCCTTGTGTCAAAAAGAAAGAAAAGAAAAAGAAAGAGGAAAAAGTCTTTATTGCTACCAAATCATGACTTCATTTACCATAGTTCAATTTATCTAAAAGGTATGACAGATAACAGTTATACAGTAAGCATCAAAACGTGCTTCAACTGGGCCAAGAAGGCAGCCTAGCAGCAGAATGCTTAGTTCCCATAAATGAACACCTAGGTTGAATCCCCAAGGGAGAGAGGAGGAAGGGGAGGGGTCTGGAGAGGGGGGAAAAGCAGGGAGTGGGAGAAGGAAAATGAACAAAAAAAAAAAAAAAACTGCCCTAGCTAAGCTTAACACACTGCAATCCCAGCACTCCACAGGTAGAGGTAGGAGAACCTCAATCTGAGGCCAATCGCTGTCCTGTCTAGAATCATGTAGTCACATTTGGCTGAAGAGAGTATTCAGGACTGTTTATTTTTTACTATTTGTCAATCAAAATGTAACATGAAGATATAATCACTTTAGATATCTTTACTGCAAAATAACTAGGAAAAATGAATCTCTACTTACAAAATACCAACTTGACATTCACAAGTAGGTTTGCATTTAGAACAAATGTGGCAGGAGGGAATCCTTCACCTTCAAGAAGCGAAATAATCTGCTCATGAGATGGACGTTCTTGTACTACAGGCACTAAACAGAAGAAATATATTTATCAGGACAAATAGCCTCCCAAATATACTTGCAATGAAAAAAATGTATAAATCAAAAGAATTAAAAACAAAAACAAGTTTCTAGAAACCAGTTCCACTCTGTTCAATAATTACATATTCATTTTTACCTTTCTACCCACTTAATGCCTAATGAATAGATACAACTCTGAGATATATACATACACACACACATACACACACATTCAATTACCATTTATGTATTAAAGTTTTGTACTTCTCAAGTTTTAACAAACACTTTTATCAAAAGTGGATTCTAAGGCCTGCAAAATGGCTCAGTGGGTTAAATCACTTGTTATGCCAGTTTCCTTCCCTAGGACCTACTGTAGAAGGGAAGAGCCCAACCCCACAGAGCTGTCTTCAGACTCCACACACATGCTGTGCATACATCCACAATCCCACACATCACACATACACTAAAGTGGATTCTAATTGCTGAAGAGAATCTACATTCAAGTTTCCTATGCTGCTTGCTTTCATATGCATATCAGTGACATGTAGCCACAGAACAAAACTTGACAACCAATCAGAAAATATGTGATATTCCAAGAGAGCTTAAAAACACGTTTTGTCTCTAGAGGTAAGCTCACAAAATGTCTCCTACAGACAACAGAGTAATAGTAAATTTCTTTTCTCTACATTGACATGCAAACAACAACCCATGTAAGTTTTTAAAATGTATTTTATATACTAGAGGCAAAATTCACTATGTTCTTTTTAAAAAGTTACTTTTCCTTAAAGCAGCTATGGTAGCTCACACTTGCCCTCTCCTACACAGCAAGCTTCATGGTAGCACATAGCTGCATAGATCTTGTCTTGAAAAATCCAAACTAAGGAATCTTTTTCAATTTTAAGTAGCCACTATCCTACCTGATCCATCTTCTCCAGATGTGGCCAGAAGGGGAGGCAAACCAATGTCATCATCTGGTAGAAGACTAATGTTATTGCAGACACATTTGGCAACACCACACAATAACCTGTAGTCTGAAACGCTAGCAACAGGCAAACCGGTATTAGCAGGGACAACAGTAGGAGTAGATGGCTCCTCACTATCCACAAAAACATCATCTTCTAGTGTGAAAGGGCCAGGCATGGGCAAGCCTTCAGTGCTTGTGTTCTCTGGCAGTCTTTCCACAGGTGTAGTATGACAAATTGGATGCTGAGTTATCTCACTTCTTATAATGTCTCCTAAACCATTGTTTGGTTTTTCTACTGTACGAGAATGGGTATGATCCACTTTATTTATCATCTGTAAAATATAGAATAAAAAATTAAATCAGTTCATATTCTCTGTTCAAGAGTGAAATGGTGACCTCCATAACCAAAAATATTTTAACAAAAATAAAAGAAACCAACAGAGGCTTCTAAAGATGAATTTCCCAAGAAATGAAGGCCATTTTGCTTCTTTAAGTTCAGGGTATACCACATTAAGGAGCACAAAGGTTTAGTTAATGACTGTACCTACTATATTACACAGTGACCAACTTAAGCTCAACTTAAGGCTTTCACCTTCTTAAAACTTGACAGCTTGGAGGGATGGGGGAGAAGAAAAAGGAGGGCAGCAAAGGAGTGGCTGGGAAGCAGAGTAGAGAGAGTTCACCTGGAAAAAAGACCACCAAGTCATCTTCGTCAAAGCCTCTTTCAGACTGTCCAAAATAAATCTTAAGGGGGAAGAATTCATGACAACAAATGTATTTACTGGTCTGTTTTGTTGGAACAGTGACTGAGCATAGGTGTGAGTTAAGGACTAAGCCACCTTCCCTAACTCTGCCTATCTACAAAATCTACTCAAGAGCTTTCACTTGCAGGTCATATAGGTCACATGACTTCCGCCTACACCTGGTACAGCTGTGTAAATGCAAGCATAAATATCAACGACAAATACTTTCCTGAGTGTATAGAAACCATTAAGTTAATATTAATATAAATTATGATTCTCAGGTTGCAGTCTATGGAATGCTGAAGTCCACAACATCCTTTCAGAGAGACAATGATGTCCTAGATATTCTTCATAAAATCAATAAGAATATATCACAACATACTACATGTGGAAGCAAAACAATGTCACTCTCTATTGACTGAAGTGATCTGGTTTTTAAAATATTATCTATTGGCTTTATATAGTTTATAAAATAGTTTTACTTTTTAAAACATATGCATTTATTTATTTATTTATTTATTTATTTATTTATTATGCTCTGCTGCATGTACACCCTAATGCCAAAAGAGGACATCAGATGACCTTATAGATGGTTGTGAGCCACCATCTATATTGAACTCAGGACCTCTGGAAGAGCAGCCAGCACTCTTAACTGCTGAGCCATCTTATCAGCCCCTATTATTTTTAATTAATAAATATTTTGAAGTTTTTTCTATCTTAGTTTTAAAAACAGTAATTATAAGTACATGTAAAACACATAACCTGTACTTTAGGGCTCTCTATAACATTTAATAAAGCTTATGAAGAGGTTCTGAGGTTTTTGTTTAAAAATTGAGACTCACTGCCTAAAACTAACATTTAAAGGGGTAAAACCAGGGCTGGAAAGATGGCCTGCAACTATGAGTGCTTACTGCTCTTAGAGAGGACCAGAGCTTAATTACCAACACCCACACCAGGCTCCAGCTCTAGGAAATCCAATATCCTCCTCTGGCCTCTGTGGGTATCTACACATACATGCATATACCCACAGAGACAGACAGACATACACATAAATTAAACTAAAATAAGTTTTATTTAAAAAATAAAATCTATTAACAATGTCAATGCAAGTGTATGTCAGATCTAGGGGACTCAGGCTCCATAGTAAAACAAGTATGAGTACACAAAAGCTATATTTACATTGTAGCATAGCTTATGAAGTGGGCAACAGCACTATAAAGAAAAGTTCATACCTTTTTTTTTTTTTTTTTTGGTTTTTTGAGACAGGGTTTCTCTGTATAGCCCTGGCTATCCTGGAACTCACTCTGTAGACCAGGCTGGCCTTGAACTCAGAAATCCGCCTGCCTCTGCCTCCCAAGTACTGGGATTAAAGGCGTGCCCCACCACTGCCTGGCATTCATACCTTTATTAAAAACACTTTAATAGTAAAAAAACGCTAATGGCCATTTTGAGCTGTTGGAAAAATGAGGCTGACACATCTGCTGCATCAGCACTTCCTACAATCTTCAACTCAGAAATAATGTAGTTTGCAAAGTGCTATAAAGGAAGCAAAATAGAGCAAAAATATGCATACACTTTTTTCCTAGGAAAATTCAAGGCATCCAAAGGATAAGCACACTAATAATAACATGAAGAATTATGATTTAACTAATGTTACTAAGATTCCTTACTGTGGGCGCATCAGTTAAGACAGGACTAAAGTCATCAGAACATCTTTTACTTCCAGATGATAATTTCGTAGTATCTGCAACTTCACCATTCGGCAGTATACCATCTGCAAACCATACTCTCTTCTGTTCTTTGGAACATGGTCCTAAGATGATTTGGAAAAATGAGTTGGGTTATTTGGCAATAATGCAGGATTATAACACCAAATAGGTCAGTTAATGTTTTCAGAATCCTTCTGCTATTCACCCGCAAGTCCTATACTCAGAGAAGCCTAGGAAAATGGCTTCTCTAATTCATATATCCTCAGAAGAGTCCATGCCTATCTAACCCATACCAAGAGAGAGCACCAGAACAGCTGTGGCTGTGGGAGTCACATGCTCTGAAAGGAAAGGAGAATCTTATACCTTATGGGCAGTGGGGAAGCTACAAGGCCTCTATTACTGAGGCCAAGTATCCATGGAGAAGCATGTTAAGCCAGCTTTCCATCGCTATAACACACCACCAAGGAAATGACTCCGAGTTTCTGAGGTTTCAGTCCCAGGTGGCTTAGCTCCATTTCCATGGCTTGTTACAAGGTAGTGCACCATGGTGAGGAAGATGCAGCAGGGCAGAGATGCTCACCTCAGGGTGCCCAGGAAGCAGACAAAGACACAATAAGGAAAAATGACAAAATAGATACTTTCTAGGGTGCACCCCAGTGACCTACTTCCTCCAGCTAAACCCCACCTTCCAGTTTCCACCCCTCCCAAAAGGTCATGGGATTATGAAGACAACAATACATTAACTTACTGATTAACCTAAAACCTTAGAAGTCCAGTCACTTTTCTAAAGCCTCATTTGTGAACAATGTACTGGGGACCAAGCCTTTAACATATGAGCCTTTAGGGGTCACATTAGAGTCAAACCATAACAAGCAGTTAACAGAATACACCTTAGGGGTCAAGTAAGGTACAGGGATGAAGAACAGACCGGGGTCTAGAAGGTAAGCAAAAAAAAAAAAAAAAAAAAAAAAAAAAAAAAAAAAAAAAAAAAAAAAAATCACACAGATAACAGAAAGAAATAAGTCTGAAAAAAAGTGTGAAACTGAATCACTTATGTATTCAAGAGGTCTTTTGTATTTTCATTTAATATGCAAACAGCAACACTGTAGTTCTTACAACATGGGTCATAAACCTTACTAATACATATTACCATTTCCTCTCAAATCCAGGAAATATTTGTTTAAAAATAGGAAGACTTATTTTGTTGCTGTTGTTGTTAGAAAGCACCTAGACAAAAGTTTCGAGAATTAAAATTAGATGACTTTAGGACATAAAAACACAAGAAGAAGTTTCATGTCTACTTTTTAGAATGGAGAAAATAATGGGAAAAGTTGTAATTAAGTACATGTATTTGAACATGGGTAGATGTATTAAACAAGGTACCTTTCTTACATTTATAATAGTCTGATAATAATTTAGATTATCTATTCAAGAACATATAAATCACTTTAGACACAAACTTATTATCTTTAGGGTTAAAATACACAATTTCACTACTATATCACATTTAGATATTAAAAATAGAAAAGCCACTGAGTGATAATCTAAGCCCCGCCTCCAACTCAACTGTCAGAAGAATCAAATTTATCTTTAACTACTATTTACAGGTATTTTCTAAAATGTCACAGCCTTTGTTTCCAAACAATGTCTGCAAATATATACTGGCTTTGTATGAAATTGACAATGGTCACAGACTAGAACAAACTAGCAGAAAATTCAAAGGTTTAAAATAGATGTTATGGTAGTGCAAGTCTGTAACCAATGACTCATGGTAGGTTACTTGAGTTCAGAAGCTTGGACTAGCTTGAGTCTTAAAAACGAAAGACATACAAATAATAATTTGTTATTGTTATAAAATATACAATTAATGAGAAGTTTTTAAAGAAATGATTAACTGGTTATCATCAGAACCCAAGCCCCCATTCTACACTGAGCTCTTGCATGCTAGGCTGGAAGTCTAGAAAGTACAAATCCTAACCCTGTCTTCTTGCTAACTGGTTGTGCTGAGAATATGCCAGGGTAGGGGATGGTGGGAAAGGGAGGCCAAAATGTAGAAAGGCAGCAGCTGCAGCAGCAGCAGCAGCAGCAGCAGCAGCAGCAGCAGCAGCACCAGCACCAGCACCAGCAGCACCAGCACCAGCAGCAGCACCAGCACCAGCAGCAGCAGCAGCACCAGCAGCAGCACCAGCACCAGCAGCAGCAGCACCAACACCAGCAGAACCAGCAGCAGTAGAACCAGCAGCAGCAGAACCAGCAGCAGTAGAACCAGCAGGACCAGCAGCAGCAGCAGCAGCACCAGCAGCACCAGCAGCACCAGTAGAACCAGCAGAACCAGCAGCAGCAGAATCAGCAGGACCAGCAGCAGCAACACCAGCAGTTATGTTGCAAGTCCCGTGACTTTCAGCCCTCCTAATAGCAAATCTAGAACTCCCTCAGTCACCTGAGCTCCAGCTGTAAGACTTCTTGATGCTTCCAATATTTGCACTTTTCCAGAGGTCACACAGCTTTAGTCATATAGTGCTTTAGCCCCCAATGCCCAGAGCTAAGCACTACCAGGTACCTCTCTCTGATGCTAGTACTGCCTTCTCCTCTTCCACCCACCTAATCCTAGCAGTAGTGGCTGCTTCCTGAGTCTGAGACTCCTAAGCATATTTCCAGTCTCCATCATGCATGTATAACCAATTCCTTGCGGAAATACCCTGACACATAATTGGTTTCTCTTTTCTGTTTAAATCCTGACTACTGGAGTATTTTTACTTAAATAACTTATTCTTGGTGTAAACCACAGCAGTTTACTCTGGTTACCTTCAACATTTGGTTGTTTCAGTGCTGAGATAGGCAAAGTTGTAGGTGAAGGTGTACTGGATGTTTGGGTCTCCTGAAGTGGCTGGGCAGTAGCACATTCATTAGAATGATTAGACTTAAGACAAGAACCACCTGGACTCATCATCCTTTCAAATGCCTGAGCTATAAAGGGGAAAGAATAGTATTAACAACTCATGTTTTTGAACTTCCTAGTAAGCTATAATAAATATTTGATTTTTCAAGTTACAAGGAGAAAGAAATAAATGGCCAATCAAAAGAAAGTGGCACTTGGCAAAGATGTCCAAGTGACTAATATTTAGTTGACAGCACTCTACTTTGATAAGCTATAAATGAGTTATTTCAATATTTTTAGTTGTTGTATGCTTGATATCCACTATAGAAAATCATCTTGATTGAATACAAGTGTCTATTTTTCCCTTTTACTCCTAGGATCTACTAGCAACGGACTCCAGAGTAAATCTTTAGTACCTAAATGATGGTTTCCTTAATCCTTAATCATTTAAAAATGGCTTCGTTTGTTTGTTTTAGAGGGTTGTTTGTTTTGAGACAGGGTTTCTCTGTGTAGCCCTGGCTGTCCTGGAACTCACTCTGTAGACCAAGCTGGCCTTGAATTTAAGAGATCTGCCTACCTCTGCCTCCCAAGTGCTGAGATTAAAGGTGTGCATCACCACCCCAAGCTTCTATGTTTTATGGCTTTCTAACTAGAGTAAAATTCTAAGATAGGCTCTACATCCCTAGTCTCATCTCTCAGTACAACCCTCTGACTAACTAGGAGCAGCAACTTGAGCCTTTGTTCTTAAGCTAAGCAAGTACTGCTTATGTTGTCTGCTCTTTCCTCTGCCTAGAATGTTCTGTCCACAGACCCAGTCTATTTCTTTCAAGTCATATATCATATTACCATAAAGTTTTATTATGGCCACTATCTATCTTTGTACATTTTAACTTTAAATTTAGGGTAGTATTACTATCTGATGGCCTCTCTGTTTACTATTTATTTATCTCCATATTCAAAAATCCCACTGTCAACAGAACATCTATTTTGTTGTCCGCTGGAGCTCCAGAATACAGAATAGTTCCTAAATATCACTGAATAATACTTCAATAAGAAAAAGGAATAGTACTGGCAACAGTATCTTAAGCACTTCTCCAAACTGAATGACCATAAGTGCTGTCACTGCTACAATCTTCTTTAATATCACGGAATGATGGCGCTCTCAGAAATCACTCCACTAGCTAGTAAAATCCACTTATATTCTGGATCCAAATCTACCTGACATGCTGCTAAAGCTCATGAAATCCCGGCAGCTTTCTCAACACCCACAGTCTCTACTCAATCTTTTCTTCCATTCCTTTACTGAATGCACTTCACAACCTTTGAGTCAACTTTTTCATGCCTGATAACATTGTTTACATGATTACTTCAGTCGGTTTCTAGCCTATAGTTGGCATTTTCTTGTAATAATCATTGATAGCTCCCTAAAAGAAACTATGTAAGATACTGAAATACAATAAAACAGGTTATCTAATAAATTCACTCCACAACACATCCGTGTGTGTGTGTGTGTGTGTGTGTGTGTGTGTGTTGATGGGAATTAAACTTGTGGTCTTGTACATGTTAGGCAAGTACTCAACTACTGAGTAACATTTCCATTCCTCTACGTTATATCTTTGAGAGACCAAACTTTTATCTTGGTATTCTGTGAAGTCTCTTTAATGAGCATATCCTCTCCTCTCTCTCAGACTCTATAGTTAGAATGTCTCTTCCCAAAATTTGACCCATCGACTCCAATAAGCATGGCTTCTTAAGTAGGAACTTTTAGGTGGGAACTTGCTGTAAAATTTGAATTCTAGAAAACTGCTTGGGCTAATAGCTACAGAAACTGTGCAAAAATAAAAACAATTATAAGCATGTAGCTTCTTCATAAACAATGGTGATAACATAAAAATATTTTTTAATTATATTCTATTATCTTCCAGAGTATAGGTCAACATCAGGGAGTAGAACAGCTTACCTCAGGCTAACAGACTCACATCAGAGCTTTTTGAAGAATTGCTGAAAAAATTTATCTTCATTCAAAAGAGAAAAACAAATTATTATCAGGTATTTATTCTCCTAGCTAATAGGAGCTAGTTCACAGGCCTGGTCAAAAAAAGGGTCAAGTAATTTTGGTTGGGAATTAAATGGTCAACAAATCTTTGAAAATGCAAGAACTACTCAACAGAACAGACATGTATCTAGAGGTGAAAGCACAGTATCACACACACACACACACACACACACACACACACACACACACACACACACCCTGTGGGAACTCAAGACCATCAAGACCACTGCTGAAAATGGAAACTAGCTAAAGAGCCAAGAAACAATGGGAAGCACACACATGTGACATTCTAAAACTAAGAAAAAAAGGAGACTAAAATGTGCACATAGCATGGTGTCCTATGAGTTTATAAAATCATATATAAGTCCTTATCTTCATTCTCATTTCAAGCAAATATCTAACAGGTAAGAACTACAACCCTGCCTTCTAGCATTAATATATAACCCTAAGAACCAATACAGTGACTACTTTTCTGACTGTCTCCATTAAGATGATGAGGATGACGGTGATGATGAACTAGTAGGAAGATGAAATACAGCACTCAGGGGCTTGGTACCTGTTAAAGGGCAATGAACTGCCACTCCAGAACCTGAGTGCTTCCTTTCCAGACTGGTAGTATTAATTGTGAGAGTAGAACAAAAATAGAAACCAAGCCTTGGGATGTCCCACCTAAGCCAGATAAGTCAACACTAGGTCCATGCCTTAAGAAAATAAACAAGTTTATCTTTGTCAAATCCAATTATTCATAATATAAATTCATTTAATGGAAGAAAACATGTCAGGTTAATACTCACCTTTATTAATAGTCTCATAGCAGATTACACATACTCTTGCTTCCTTCTCTAGATACTGAAGTTTGCATTTCCTGTTACAACAGACACCACAAAATACCTATAAAGAATAAAATGCTAAATTTGTTTTTGTCTCAAGCATATTTAAACCTAGCAGAGGCAAAGGGATAGAAGCTCAAAACCTAGTTAGTTGAAACTTACTTTCTTACTTTATTATATGATCCATTTTGTCCAGTCACCACAACCATAAATATAATTATTTAATGATCTTTCAGTACAGTAGTTAATCTTGACTATCAAAGTTAAGTGGAATGAGAGATGTCTAGGAGTTCTGGGCATGTCTATGAGGGTGTTTTGAGATTAGACTGGCAACCAGAATGACAACTAAGGGGAAAAGACATACCCTGGATTTGACCAGTACTGCCCAATAGACTGGGGGTCTGGCAAAGCATAAAAGTGGAAGACAGCCAGGCAGTGGTGGTGCACACCTTTAATCCCAGCACTTGGGAGGCAGAGGCAGGCGGATTTCTGAGTTCAAGGCCAGCCTGGTCTACAGAGTGAGAACCAGGACAGCCAGGGCTACACAGAGAAACCCTGTCTCGAAAAACCAAAAAAAAAAAAAAAAAAAAGTGGAAGAGAAAGGCAGCCAATGAGGACAAGCTGTGTTCTTCTTGAGCAAGCATGTCTACTACTGCTGCTATCATTTGAGGACAACGTCCAGCTTCTTCAGCCATATTGATGACTCTCCAGGGAGATTCCAGGCCTTCAGCATCAGACAGGACAATTCATTCCCCACCACTACACTACTTTGATCCAAGGCTTCTAGCTTCCTGAACTAAGCAGCTACAGCACTATCTGCCTCTATAACATGTGGCTAACCACTGTTGGAATAATTAGCCTCCTATTATCAAATCTAATGAATCCCTTTATAATTATGTATACATATATTTATATGTAAATATATAATACTTGTTTTTCTAGAAAACTCTACTACAATGAATAGTTTTTATTTATATGATATCTCTGATAAGAAAACATTTTGAATCAACTATGTTAACTGAAAGGCAATAAAAACTTTCTTCAATAAATGTTTATCATTTAAAAAGCTTTCTGTATCATTTAAAAAGCTTCCTGTAGCAGCCCAGTGATAATAAGTGATAATAAACTTGCCTACAATTTACAAGAACCTGGTTTTCATAAGTAGGACACTATTTTGCTAAGGTAGGGTAGTTTGATCTGAAACCAACATGAAAAATACTAAATAAAAAGCATGCCAGTCTTTAAAGACAAATTCCTTAGAATTCATAGACAGCATCTTTATCATCAACTATAGTAAGGACACAAACAAAGTCCAGCATGGTATTCTTTATAAGCCACTGGCTTTCTAGTGTTTTCCTAGGCAATGATCAAGAAACTGCTGAAAAACTGTCTTACAATTAAGTATTCAAGGACAAAGGAGGATCCACTCAGCTTGGAACATCTAATTTATCAATATTTGAGAGCATAGACACTTAGAGGATAGAAAGGTAACTCAGAGAGTTTTCCTGGTGTGAAGACCTAGTTTTAACCCCAGGGCCATGGAAGAGTAAAAAGCTAAGGTTTCTATAACTTACTTTCCCACATGCTCGGCAGTGGTGTCGCCTTTTTGTAAAAGTGAATTTGACTTGGCAGTTCATACAGTTGGGAGCTTCTGAATCAGGAACCCATGTAGGTTGTTTCTGGCCTAAAACTAAGCTTTCTTTGCATATATTTTCAGGCAGAGAATCCTTGTTTGCCGTTACAAAACTGGATCCACCTTCAAAATTACTTTCTATGTCAATGTAGTTGGAGTTGAAGCTAACCTGAGAATCAGGTATATGATCTGCAGAGCAAGGGGATACAGCAATAGCATTTGCTGTGCCTGGCTCACTTTCTGGCACAGCTAGAACATCTGGCTTACTCAGTTCCTTTGAACTCCTTGTTCCTGGTGGAAGATTCAGCAGCTGCTTAGGTCTAGCCCCTCCAACAGCTTGGGTTTTAATACTGGGGACTGGTAATTCATCCCTTACGTCAGGCTGACAGGCAGATAACCCTCCTTCAGTTGGAATTGTGCTTTTTTCTCCTATAGAAAGACCACTGTTTTCTACTGTGTTTTCTTTATCAGTTGTTTCACAGACGGTAACACCTCCATTTTCACCAGCAGCTCCTGCTTCAGCATTGAAGTATATATCCCCAGCATTTTCATCATCTAGTCCTTTCATTGTTATCTGATTCAACTGTGAATCATTTACATTTTCTTCAAAAGACATTGTGTTAGAGTTCTGAAGACACTGCTCCTTCAGAAAAGCATCAAGTTCAGCATCACTAATTAGTATGCCACTTCTCATGCTTTCATCAATATTAAAGTAATCTAACTCTTGCCCATCCATATCACTGCTGGGAAAAGTGAGACCTTCACAAGGACCGGGAGCTTCTGGGGTACTCGCAGCAGAGAGTACCACTGGAGACCCAGCTGCTGCAGCCGAGCTGGCATCCTCAGAGGACTCCAAAGACTCACCACCAATTACCATCTCCTCAAGTTCAACCTTTCCATCCCCTTTCTTTTCATTTACTGGCTGAAGAAATATGCTCTTACACTTTTCCTTCTTCAAAAGATCTGTCTCCCCATCTAAAACAGCACTCTTCTGTATCTCTTCATGGACAGGCACTGCATCAGTGTTCTGATCTTCAGACTCATTAGGAGGTAAGATATCACTGTGTACATTATTGTCAATTAATGAGCCACACAAAGACTCAGACAATGAAAGACAGGACAGTGAAGGGGGCACACCATCACTTGAGACATGTGTTTCATTATTTTCTTTAAGATCTAAATTTCCTGAGTCTTCTTTTATAGTCTGTTTTATGAACACAGCAGTTCTATTTTCCTGGAAGGAAAACTCAGGTAACTTGAAATTTTCATCATTTGAAGCTGGGTCACTTGGGGACAGCCCTTCATTTTTTGGAAGCTTGCAAGACATAGCAATTGTGTTACCTCCTCCTCCTTCTTCTAAACACTCTGTGTTATTGACTGCCACACCCACTTTCTCTTCTGCCAAACTGCTATCATCTTTTAACAATTCACATGGCAGCCTCTTGTGTTGTGGGTTATCTTTGGTATTAGACGTTTCAGAACTTTGTTCGGTCAAAACAGATGGTATGTCAAAATCAACTGTTTCTAACTCATTAGAAATCATTTTATCCTTTAAATTTTCTGTTCTGTTATGTTTACAAGAATCGAAAAGTGCCATGTCCACTTTTACACCCAATTCTTTGCTACTACTACTATCTCTGTTGTGTACAGCAGCATTGATGTTATTCTGCTCTTCTCTGACAGCATTACTACCACAGTCTACTGAAGAAACAGTAGGAGTATCTGAGACTGAAGACAAATCCAATCCAATCAAAGCCTCTGAAACTGAAGACGAGTCCAATGTGATCAAAGTATCTGCAGGAGACTTAGGGCCATCTGGCAATAACTGTTTAATGTCTTCCTCACTATTGGTGGCATGTACTAAGTTACCCATGTCACTTATCAGGTCACAGACAGGCTTACTACATCGTCTCATACAGGAAGGCTGGATCTCATCTGAAGTACTAGCATCCACAGAAGAAAGAAGATCAAGTCCCGCTACGTTTTTTTCATTCTGTCTAGAGGTTGAGCCCTTGTGTATCTTTCCTTTGAGAAAAGTCTCATTTGCTTCTTCATAGCATGCTTCTGATGAGGCACAACTAGTAATGCATCTTTGGTCCTTTGACAATAAAGCTAGCTGTGTGGAGGCCAACTCTGAAGAAACTGAACACTGGTTAAAAGCATATGCATCTTGAAAATAATCTTGTTTATCTAGGAAAAATAGAAACACAAAGCTATTCAGATGACACAAATAAACTAAAGTTATGAAGATATGCTTTTAGAAGTTCACATTGATTTTTTATTTGTTGTGAACTGTTCTAGTTTTCCTTCTTAATGCAGTTGACAGAACGCACTTAATGTAGGTGACAGAAACACTGTCAATAACTCAGTTGCACTGTAAACCATACCAGAAAAGGTTGATGAGCAATCTTATCTTTAGCTGCTTTTGTTCTGTCATTGTCCTGATTAGGTTTTTGTAAACTTAACACAAGCTAGAGTTATCTGGGAAGGGGGACCTCAATTAAGAAAACATTTCCACCATATGACCAATCTGTGGAGTATTACTTTGTATGATTAATGGTTACTGTGAGAGGACCAACCCACTGTAGGTGGTGCTACTTCTAGCTAGGTGGTTCTGGGTTATATAAAAAAGCAAGGAACAAGCCATGAGGAATAAGCCAGAAAGCATTATTCCTCCATGTGCTTTGCTTCAGTTCCTGCCTTGAGCACCTGCCCCGACTTCCCTTCCAGATGAACCATATACTATATACTGAGAGGTGAAACAAACCCTTTCTTCCCCCATTTTGGTCATGGTGTCTTTTCATAGCAATAGAAATCTAGCTAGGATCGTCCCCCCATTTCCTAAATTCATCCTGAGGAAATACCATCTCTTACAGTAATGATGTTTCAGTTTATAGAGCTCTATCAATTTGTTTTAGCTTCCTCATAAAGATTTTCTTCTATGCTTATATCTACAAAGTAACTTTTATTTCTGACTATTGATCTTACTGGTATAAAATAAACTACTATGTTATAATGAAACAGGCACATTTTTGAGAGAACATAACAATGTGACCAAGATTGAAATAAAATTTTGTTAAGGGGACATTTTAAGATTCTAGTAGAAAAATAGAAAAACCAACAAACCTGGGTTCTGCTCAAAATCATCAAGAAGTTTGTCCAAATCACTGACAGCAGCTTTAAAGTAACTGTCCATCCTCCCTTTGGGCTTACTCAGAATTTAATTCTTGTATGTCTAGAAAATAAAAAGTACAATATTATATTTACTTTTCTACCATACAAATAGTATACCATCCATTCTGTGTCAATATAACTATCAAAGTAGAAACAAAAATAAAATTAAACAGTACTTCTTTTCCATAACTTAGATAGAAAAATGGTCTCTACATGAAAATGACATAAAAGTCAACTTTTACAACACAACATCTGTACACACAAGTTACTGTATGGGTGTAGGGGTTGATGTACCTAAGTATGCAAGTGGAGACCAGAGGAGGATAATGTATATCTTCCCTTATCACTTCTCATTGACTTAAGACAGGGTCTCTCACTGAACTGAAAGCACACCATTTCAGCCAGGTGGGCTGGCCAGCAAGCTCCAAGGATCTACCTGTCCCACAGAGCTGGGGTTATAGGAGCACACAGCCATGCCTAGCTTTACCATGTGCTATGACAAAATCTGTTAAGTAGCTGAGGCAGAAACTCTACAAGGTAAGCTTGAGACCCTGCAAGAATCTACCAGTGACCAACATCAGAAGGAAAGAACTCAAGTTAGGGGGCTCTTTCTCACTTAAAGGGACAAGTGACCGTAAAAAAAAAAATGAAGAGGACACAGAACTGAAAATAATGCAAATAAAATTTAAAAACCATTAAATTCAAAACCAAAGCATCCTATCTACTGGAGGGTTGCTTTAGCACCATTACTCTGAGAATTAATGAATTAAAAGAAAATGAGCAGAGAATTAATCCTTCACTTATTTACAGAATACACTTCCAGATAATACAATAGTTGCTAAGAAAATGTTCTTTAGGTACAAATTCCAATAAATAAGTGCAGAAGGACTTAAACATAAAAAAAAAAAAATCTTGTCATAGCTCCTAATGCAATGAATAGGCTAAGCAATTGTTACCAATGAATGTTAAGACTTCAGAAGAGAAGTCTGAGAGGAAACTTCATAATGTTAGGGTTGGGTCAGTTCACTGCAATCCAGTGATCAGTTTCACCATTGATAATGTGGAAGAATCTAGTCAAACCTGAAAATTAACTGCATGTTTGCAGGAAACTCAGTCATCTAAAGACAGCTAAAAGAGATTTAAAACAAAACAAAACAAAACAACAAAAAAAACCAAAGCAAGCAACTTATAAATTAATATACAAAGACTATGTTGTTCAAGCAGTCTATGATGAATGACTAGTGAAGGAAGGAAGGAAGGAAGGAAGGAAGGAAGGAAGGAAGGAAGGAAGGAAGGAAGGAAGGAAAAAAGGCTGCTCTTCCAAAGGTCCTGAGTTCAAATCTCAGCAACCACATGGTGGCTCACAACCACCCGTAATGAGATTTGATGTCTTCTTCTGGTGCATCTGAAGACAGCTACAGCATACTCATTTATAATAATAAATAAATCTTTGGGCCAGAGCAAGCAGGGACTGAGCAAGAAGGGTCTACCGGAGCAAGCAGAGGTCCTAAAGTCAATTCCCAACAACCAGATGAAGGTTCACAACTATTTGTACAGCTACAGTGTGTACTCATATACATAAAATAAATAAATCTTTAAAAAAATACAACATATCACAATAAAAAATAAACAGAAAGGCACACTTTTAAGCACATTATAGGGAAACAACTGAACTCCAAAGATAGAGCAGCCGGAGAGAAAGGGTCATTTTCAACGTTATAACAATATGTTTATAACAAGATTAAACCAAGATACATTTCAGAAATAACAATGTATGGCATCCTGCTTCAATAAAGCCTGTTAACTCGTTTCCATTGTCAAATATACCTACCATTATACCATATACACAGAAATATACACAAAATACACATATTAAGGCAATATACGGAGTTTGAAGGAAGAGGCAATGAGGAAATAAGAAATCACCAAAGCATATTCTGAGAGAAAGAAGCATCTATGCAACTATGAAACAGGAACACAAAACCATAGGAAAGGAACATATGGGGAACAACAGCTGATCATAATGTCAACAGTAGTAGAAAGCTTAAAAAATTCAAGAGCCTTGAGGGACACAGTAAAAGCAGTTCATTCGCAAGATACACTAACAAGATTAAATATATTTATTAAAAAGATGCAAAATTTGAAATCAGTTTAAACTTCTAACTTGGGACACTATAGTGAACAAACAATTCAATTTAGAATTTTTAATTCCAAATTAGAAATAGAAATAAACTAAAAATTAAAGAGAACTGAGATTGTGGCTATAATCCACCTATGTGGCATTCATTTATGCATTGTATTATAATTATTTGTCTTCTGTTCTTTTTTGAAGTTGTTATTTGTTTGAATTTTTGACTGAGTCTCATTTAGCACAGAATGCTCTTAACTCAATATATACCCAAAAATAACCTTGAACTCCTGACCCTCTTGTTTCTACTTCCCTAGTGCTCCTGTTACAGGCATAGACCATGACTTGGAAGAGAATGCATGTAAGTGGCTTCATTCATTCACAACTGCCAAAAATTGGAAGCAATCAAAACCATGGGTCTTTGGTAGGCAAATGGATAAATAAACCACAGTGCATATTATTATTTAGTGAAATCTGTTAGCAAGCCACAAGAGCACAGGAATGATCTCTAAACACGTATCAATAAAGGAAAGAATCTATATTTACTCTATGATCCAATTATGTAGCATTCTGGGAAAGCAATGCTACAGAGATAATGAACAAACCAGTGACTGCCAATTGCTTGGAACTGGCGAGAGCTGGAGAGGGCTATAGAATACAGTAGATGTTTCATAGTAATAAAGTTACCTGTATGATACTACAATGATGAACCAAAAGAATAAGCACTTGAAAATATTCATATAAGTTTATAGCTCACAGAATACCTTTCAATGTACACCTGACAAAAACTAAAGAGTTACAAGGTCAGGAATCCCAGAAGGAAATACTGAATGTACCAAGAGTCAAGGCTTATGACAAACATATGAAACAATGCACTAACAAGAAAAGGAGGAAAATGTTTAAGACTAAAAGCAAAAAGAAACAAGCACAGAACTCTCACTTCCTAAAGCAACTATTTACTTTATGTCTATGCAGGGCATTATGTAAGCTACTTACTATTACTACATTTACTGTACCATCTGGAGTAACCGTCTCCTGGAATTTAAACTTTCATAGGAGAAGGCTAGTATTTCGTTCTCTCTAGATTCAGTGTCCTTTTGTCCCCTTTTTTTTTTTTAATTTTACATGTATAGTTGTTTTGCTGCATGTATGTTTATGTACCACATGAATACCTGAAGAGGTATTATATCCCCTGGAACTGGAGTGAGGCACCATGTGCTGAGAATTGAACCCAGGTCCTCTTTAAAAGTAGCCAATGCTCTTAAATGATGAGCCATCTCTCCAATCCCATATTCAGTGTCTTTATTGGTGCCCACCATATAAGGTATGTTGTTGAATAAACACAAGAGTTTTCACAGAAAAGCAACAGGATTGGTTTTCATTCTGACATTAGATTTCTCAACAGTAACAACAGAGAGAAGAAACATGGGTGTCATGCCTCTAAAATTCTAAAAGTTACAAATGAAGCCATCAACCAAATTTGAGGGTTGAAATACTATTTAGAGGTACTGAAAAATGTGTTTAACAAATAAAAAGATAAAGACTTGAAATCTAGGAAACAAGCTACTCCACATCAGCGAGAAGCAAAAGGAATGCATTCCAGATCATAGATGATAAGCCAGGAAAACCGCAAAATAGCAGGCCAGAGGCAGGAACAAGGTGCCAGAGGTCTTATGAAGATACTACAAAACAACAAGACTATTGGCTAAATTTAAATCTACTCAGAAGAGAATAGCAAATCTTGTCTGAGGGGTAAAAATTCCAAAGAATACAAAGTACAAGTTCAAAAAGGAATGAGTTGGAAGTGGTAGCACAGCCTTTAATCCCATCACTCAGAAGGCAGAGGCAGGCAGATCTCCAAGTTCAACTCCAGCCTGATCAACAGAGCAAGTACCAGAACAGTCATGACTACACAGAAAAATTTTATACCAAAAAACTAAACAAACAAACAAAAAAATATAAAATATATTATGAAAGATGCAATGAGAGGTAGATATAAAAAATTAAGGTCACTTGTTACTCTAGAAAAGCAGGAATCACATAATGATATCAACACAGAGTAACTCAAAGTTAACATGAGAATACCAGAGGAAAGAGTACGCACTGCAGTGATTAAAGAGAGGGTGGGTGCAGCAAATCTCCTATGTCTTAATATACAAAATGGTACCCAAACTAGAGTAGGGTAGGAGTGAAGAGGGGAGATAACTAGACAACTAAATGTGCTACTTAAACATCTAGAGGTTAAAAAAAAATGAAGTCATTAGACTGAAGCTGTCTGTCTCAGTTTTGTGAGAACTAGTCTTTACTGCTCTAAGGCATCTACTTCTAATAACAAATTCACTTCATTCCTAGGCATTTAAAGTATGATTTGTATCCTCTATGAAGATTTAGAAATAGTTGCTGAATCATTTTCTGTGTTCTATGATTCAAACAGGAAGCCTAGACTTAAGATGAGGAGTCTACTCATCTCTGGGGAGCAGGAGTCTGGGTAAGAAGAGCAAGAAAGGGTAACTGGGTTATTCATTATAAATCTCCAGTATTATTTAATCTTTGTGTATGGTATGGTTACCCCACCCCCTTTTTGAAGAAAGATCTCACTGGATAGCCCTGGTAGGCCTGGAACTTGCTATCAAGCAAGCTTTGACTTATGGAGATCTGCCTGCCTCTGCCTTTTAAATACTAGGATTAAAGGTACATATATCAGTCTAGTTATCCCTTTGACAAAAATAAATAATAAAATTAAATATAATGGTAAAAAAATAGGCCTGGAGTGATGGCACATGCTTGTAATCCCAGTACTCAGGAAACAGACAGGAAGATCATAAATTGAAAACCAGCCTGTCTGACCTACATAGCAAATTCTAGACTAGCCAACACTATATAGTGAGACACTGTCTCACAAAACCAGTAAATGAATAAGTACATACATATTTAAAAGAGTAAAGAACTTTGAATATAGAATACATTAAAAGAACTATCACCAGCCAGGTAGTAGTGGCACGCACCTTTAATCCCAGCACTTGGGAGACAGAAGCAGATGGATCTGAGTTTGAGGTCAACCTGGTCTACAAAACAAGTTCCAGGACAGCCAGGACTACACAAAGAAATCCTGTCTTAAAAAATGAAAAAAGAAAAAACAAAACAAAACACCAAAAGTTCTAAAAACAGTTTTCACTAGCAAAAGTCAGAGAATAAAGAACATCTATTTGCAGAGTGTCTTAACATAATAACACACTACTAAGCATATTATTTGAAGTGCCAAAAATACAGGAAACAATTCAAGTCAACAATTTGTAAAAAGTAAGACAACACAAATATTTTTCATTGAAACTCTTTAACATGAACTACTAAGCTGTGGATTTTGTCATTCCAACTAAACAGACTGTACTTTGTGGCTAGTAATCTACTATACACTGAAGAAACAAACAAAATGTATGATATACTCTATTTAGTATTTATGTGGAGAAGCATTAATAAGATTTGTTTTTAATCTCATGTATGTAAGAATGAGCTTCATTTCATTACTTCTATGTATTTACTTGTGTGGGTGTGGCTGCCAGAAGAGACCTTCCAGAAGCCAATTCTGTCCTCCATCATGTACGGAGGGGATCTAACTCCTCAGGCTGTCAGGCTTTGGCTACACCTCCTTTACCCATTGAGCCCTCATACCAGCCCAACAGTGACTTGAGATATTTTTACCAACTTAACCATTTAAATACTCTCATCAGATTTCCAAACAAATTTCTGTAATATTTACTTTTAAAATGGTTTTTAAAAGTTGGTAACAACAGGGACGATTAATAAGAAGATAAAACAATAACACAACTTCTAAAATGGCTAAGGTGAGAGACAATGAGGACATAAGCAGAGGTGAAGATAAAACAGAAAAACAGCTAAAGTACCAGAATTCTTGGAGACTGAAACAAAGGGGGAGGCTGGCATTACCGATAGATGCCACACTGGGTAACTGGGTAAACCAATAGATACATTGACCATCATCACAGGCAACTCAAGAAGAGTAGGAAGAAGGGAACACTTTCTAGACTACTGTCTGAAGTACTTTGAGAACATTCTGGGGAAGATGTCCAAGAGGCTGCTGAATGTAAGGGCCTGGGAGGATTCTGAGATAAAGATTTGTAAATCAGCAATGCACCGCTGTGAATGGAAGTGATCTAGGAAAAGATACAGAAGAATATAGAAGCCTGACATCAGACAACTAATAATCCCTAAACCTGTATACATAAAGCTATGACCTGGGTTACATATCCTTCTGCAGAACTATCCAGTATACAATACTGAAAGAAAGAAAATCACAAAACTCTGTGCAACATAAGTCCATTTTCCACAAAAATTGTTAAAATAGTGTTAGCAAAGGGAAAAATATGGAGGAATAAATACTAAACTAACCTTTCAAAGCTAAATTATATATCTTTACATTTTACTTTAAAAGAAAAAAAGATAATTTTTCCTTAAAAATGATATAACATATCCTTACAATATAAAAGTAATGAAAATAGGTTAGAGGCAGTTGGACACTAGGCCGTAAGTGGGTATAAAATTGTATGGAAAGACAGTAATATGATGATGAAGAAAATGTTCAATGTACACTAGAATAATTAGGATTTTAAAACATCCAAGTTTTTTTTTTTAATATAATAAAGTATTTGTGGGCGCTGGTGGTGCACGCCTTTAATCCCAGCACTTGGGAGGCAGAGACAGATGGATTTCTGAGTTCGAGACCAGCCTGGTCTACAGAGTGAATTCCAGGATAGCCAGGGCTAAACAGAGAAACCCTGTCAGGAAAACAACAACAACAAAAAAAAGTATTTGATGTTGTTAAGGTGTGAGTTTTAAAAAAGAACATCAATAGCTACAGAGAGAAAGTGACACAACCTCTCAGGCAAACAACATAAAAATAGTAGAAAATAATACATAGTAACACTCGGGGGTGGGAGGAATCCAAATTCTCTCTTTAAATTCAAGAAAAGAAGCCAAAACTATTGAAAAATAAGCAGGTACTTAACCAATCATTAGGTGAAATAATTCAAACAAAAGACCTGGGATAAACAGAAAATTATAAAATGAATCCAAGTTAACTTCTAAGCCTACCAAAATATATTTTAAAAAGGGAACTCAAGTCTAGCAATTCAACCTCTGGACAAACACTAGCACTGTGCTCAAGAACACAAGGAACTTTCAATGTTGCAAAGTTTGTAAGTGGGAAGTGCAACAAGTGAATAGCTTATTTAATACAATAGTTAAATCAGTTTTCTCATGCTTTGTTGAGAAATCCTAAAAGTAGGATCTTCCAGGTCTTCTGTCTTCCAGCCATGTAACTATACAAAGACAGATTTTCTTCATTGGCTTTAATCTAAACAAGCCAGTATACCAGGATGAACTAAGAAATACAAGAATTCAGCTGTCTTTCTACTATGACAGACATTAAAGTAACTTGCCTCCTAGCAAAACCATACCACCCTTTTCTCTAAACTTAGCTTGGAAATATAGTTGGCTTTCAATAGAGCTACTTAGTGCACTGATGTTTTTATTGTTCTCCTGCTTGATTTTTGAGACAGCAATTTACTGTGTCCCCCAGGCTGGCCTGTACCTCAATCTGCCTGCCTTCAGTATTTGCTGGGATTACAGTCATGATCCACCATGCTTCACTGTATGACTATTTTTTACTGAATATATGAAAAAAAGAGAATTTCCTGAGTTTTACTTTCCAAAATGGTAAATATTCTGCATTAACAATTACTTTTTCTTCAATATTTTTCAATTGTCATTATCTTCAATCATATGGGGTACTATGTGTAATTGGTATTATGATTGGGGACAAAAAATTAGTTTTATCTGTAGCTACTTCAAAAGATTGTTTTTGCTCATATATTATGTGTATAGTAAAAAAACTGTAATGGGTATATGTGTATGGCTTTTAATAACATGGGAAAAGAGAGCAACACTCTGATCACTTTAAGTTTAAAATGCAACAGGGACAAAAAGGACAAAGAAAAGTATCAAAATGGTAAATGGTAAGCAGCTGGTTACTTTTGTTCGGTGGAATGGTAACGATCTCATTCCTGATTCCTTCTTCTAATTTTTAAATAGCTTGCCACTAAATGTGCAGTTTAATATCAGAGATTAAAAAAAAAGAAAGAAATGATGTGAGAAATCACACAGAGCCCTACTCAAACCACTAAACTTTTGCCAACTCGAGAAACGCCAAACTCAGACAAGTAAGTGACGGAACCGGATGACATCACCAAATTATCCTTTGAATTAAAAAGATAAACTTAATATTAAATTTACGGACCGGTTTTCTGACATGACTAACTAAAAACATGGGTCTGAAATGTAACAAATTGCAATCACGGTCCCACAAACAGATTAACCGTTAAAAGTTAAGGTCATCTCTTCAGAGGCACCAAAGACAAGACAGCGAACGAACACTGGGGCATCCGAGAGATGGAGGAGGCGGCGGCGGTAACCGGCGCCGCGGAGACTCGCGGGGTCCAGTGCGGCCCGACCCCGCCCGGCCCGCGATGGGGTCGGGCATCTCGGTCGCACAGAGCCCAGGGCGGCAGGCGGGTCCTGGAGGAAGGCGAGGCCGGGCCGTCGCAGCCTAGCGAGTCCGAGGCCGCCCCGCCCCTCCGCCCGCAGTACGCTGGAGAGAGGTCGGTGGCGGCTCCGGGGCTCTTACCTCCCCACACCCCGCCGAGCTCTCCGGGACTAGACGCGACGCCGCAGTGAGGCGTGAAGAGCAACCCGGCCACGACACCCGCGACAGCACGACGCCAACCCAGAGCTCGTCCCCAGCCGACCTAGCAGAGGAGGGCGCAGGCGCAGAGAATGCTTCCCGCTGCCACGCCCCCTCCGGGAGGCTTGGTCTCTACGCTTGCGCGCTGCTCGGGCCCCAGCCAGGGCACACGGGCGCGCCGGAAGTGGCTGAGCCATTCGGTTCCCCGCTGGATTCCTGCGCTCGGACTCGGTTCTTAGGACGCTCAGCTGCTGGCCTTGGGAGGCGACTCGTGTCACAGCTCTACTGACGCGGCGCTCCGGTTTGCACCAGCCAAAACCAGCGGCGGACACCTTATCTCACCTCCGGGTAGCTCCCAAATGTCGGTCCACTGGCGGATGGAGCGGCCGACCCCGCCCTGCCTTTCTGGCTGTACTTCTGCATTTCCAACCCGCTGTAGCCTCCAGAGCAGCTGCTGGATTTGGAAGCCAGCTAAGGTCTCTGAAGGGGATGCGGGACCCCTCCCGCGCGCTCTCTACTTCGGCCGTCGCATTTTTACCACCAGGTTTTTTGGG
>NW_022196914.1:52965609-52976771 GCF_008632895.1 Mastomys coucha
TTTTTGGTTTTTTGTTTTTTAAACTCAAAGCGAGAGAAGAGAAAATTGGTACCCAGACCTGCTTGGGAACAGCTAGCGCGCCTAGGCTTTCGAGATTACAAGCGTTATCAGTGTGATTTGTGCTTCACAATCAGAGCTCACATCCTCAATTCAGAAATCGGCCACGATAGTTCATCTTTCAGAGATTCTGAATCTCTAGTTCTGTCTTTTTTTTTTCTAGACTCTGAAGGGGAATTGTGTGATTTTAGATCAAGAGCAAAACTTTTGGTTGTGTAAGATGACTGACGTGTTCTGTGACAGACAATACAAAAGAGATGCTTTGTTTACATTAGCTAATTAATCTTAAGAATAATTCCACAAAGTACGGTGTGTATTTTCTCTTTTATACGTTGGACACTGTTCACAGATAAAATGGAGCCGTCGTCTTTTTGGAACCTCAATTCTGAAGCAGTGGCTCCTGCATACAAATTAGGGGCAAAAGTATTTATATAGTACAATGTAAGGACAAATAAGAATTATTTTTAAATGAACAAAACATTTTAAATAAAGTATATGCAAATCAATTCACAAAATAGCATGTCTACCACATTTTATTCTTGTTCAAACTTAATAACAAAACAAAAACAGTGTATTCTCCATAAATCTGCTTTACCAATTTGCTTAATTTAGAGATAAATTCATTGGTGAGAATAATGTGGATACTCTCATACCCTGGCGTGAACGTAAGTTAGCACAATTCAGATGTAAAGTAGGACTCCTGAAAGAACCTGTGGCCAGGTACCGTAGCACAAATTTCCTTCCTCGGAACACCTGTAAGGAGAAACAAAGTACAGACAGAACTTCCAGAAAGAAAGACAAGAAAAACTGACGGGGAACTGGGAGGAAAAGCATCCTGTCTTTCTCTCTTGCCTCACTCCTGTTATTGGGAGTATGTTCTTGATGTTGAAACTATGAATCCAGCCCCCTATTTCCTCCTTCCCTTTTCACTACCTGAATTTGAATTCTAGTTCTGTCACTCATTAGCTGTGTGACTGAAATTGCTAGGCTTAGACACTCTCTTAGTAAGACTGTGATAGGAATGAGTAGCTTGAGATATCCACATAGCACAATTGAATCATTGGTGTTCCCATTGGCTTAGTCCTTTTCGTGAATTGTCAGATTCTATTCATATTGGTATGTGTTGTTATGGTTTGTGTATGCTTGGCCCAGGGAATGGCACTATTAGAAGTTTTGGCCCGCTGGGCGGTGGTGGCACACGCCTTTAATCCTAGCACTTGGGAGGCAGAGGCAGGTGGATTTCTGAGTTCAAGGCCAGCCTGGTCTACACAGTGAGTTGCAGGACAGCCAGGGCTACACAGAGAAACCCTGTCTTGAAGAAAGCAAAACAAAACAGAAGTTTTTGCCCTATTTAGAATAGGTGTGGCCTTGTTGGAATAGGTGTGTCAATGTGAGTGTGGGCTTTAACACCCTCATTCTAGCTGCCTGGAAGTCAGTCTTTCACTAGCAGCCTTCAGATGAAGATGTAGAACTCTCAGCTCCACCTGCATCATGTCTGCCTAGATGCTGCCGTATTCCTGCCTTAATGTTAATGGACTGAACCTCTGAACCTGTAAGCCAGCCCCAATTAAATGTTGTCCTTATAAGAGTTGCTGTGATCATGGTGTCTTTCACAGCAGCAAAACTGTACCTAAGACAGTCTGCCAGTGCCCTATGAATGTGGCACATCAACGGCTTTCAGGCATATTTTAAAATGGACTTTCTGAGGCTGAAGAGGTGGCTCATCAAGTAGCAAGCAGCCCTGGCAGCTCTTTCAGAGGACCCAGATTCAATGGCAGCCCATAGCAAACAGTGAGGGAATCCAACACCATGGGCGCACAAGCTGCAGACACATACAGCAGGCAAAACACTCATACACATAAAAGAGAACCTCTTTTAAAAGCTGACTTTGTTAACATACCACAAGTCTTGACAGCTATTTGACTGTTGCCTTCGAACGACCTAGATTTCTTGGTTTGTTCTGGTTCTTTTTGTTGTTGGTTTCTCCCGACCTGATCTAAAATATCAATAGTGCCAAGGTTAATTTAACCAACAAGGGGTTTAAAACCAATGCTTCCAATTCCTGGTCCCTTTTTCTTCTGTCTTTTTTCTTCTTTTGTTTGTTTGTGTGTTTGTTTGTTGTGTGAGGATGTGTGTGTGATACTGCTATTGTTCTTTTGTTTTTTGAGACAGGGTGTGTGTGTGTGTGTGTGTGTGTGTGTGTGTGTAGCCTTGGCTGTCCTGAAACTCACTCTGTAGTCCAGGTTGCCAATGAACTAAGAGATCTGCCTGCCTCTGCCTTCTGACTGCCAGGGTTAAAGCCCTGCTCCGCCACTGCCCATCCTGGCTTAGTCCCTTTTCCTCTAGTGACAACAAGCACAAATCTAAGTTCAGAGAATCTCTTTACCAGTGCAAATTAAACTTTGTACCAAGCAGCAATACACAAGCAGTTAAGGAGAGAGATGTCTACAATGGCTGTTTACAGAGCATACAGAGAGCAATGTTTCACACCTATGTGTGAACCGGGAGTAACACACACACACACACACACACACACACACCTGCTTACTATCAATAATGCTTTACAAATAGGTGTCATTTTTTGACCAACTACTGCTTTTTAGCCTTGATCTATTAAATGATAAAAAGCGGTTCCAAGGATAAACACTCTTACTCAGCTGGGAACAAGGCCAGCGCTCAAGAACTCTGCCTGGTGTTGAGAGTGCCTGCCTAAGCTCAGCAGCACATATTTGCAGAGGGCTTTCTCTGAACGATGCATCGAAGTCACACTTCCTGCAAACAACCTGTTTCTCTCTACACAAGGGCTAGGGTTTAGCATCAGCTATTGGGAAAACAGTTTTTCTTCAGTTCTTGCAGGACAGTTATACTTATGACACTTAAAGACAGTTCAAACACCCAAAATTTCTTTGAGTGCATTTTGAAATCAATGACAAATGAGTAAGAATAACATGAGGATTTGTTGATAAATCTCATTTTAAAAAAATCTCTGTTTTTGGACATCAATACTTGCTTGTATACCATAATCACACTGTATTTCCTGTCAAGACAGACATTGCAAAAATCTTACATTGCCCGTTCTATTTACGATTGACTTGTTTATGTTTTGACAAGGTTGTACCCTGTTTTCTAGACTAACTTCATACTTCTGCCTCAGCCTCTGAAGTGCTAAGATTACTGGTTACATGTTACTTTGTTAACAATAAATTAAAAGAAAACCTATAGCAATGTTACTTTGTGATATCAAATGTTTTATACCATGTGGATATGTCTGCCCAGTCTGAGTTGTTCTATAATATATTAAGTTCAAGACTGATAGCTTTGTTTACTTGTGACCTCCAGAATAATAAAGAAAACACACATACTATTGAGAACTTAAGGGCCTTTCCTATACAAATGCAATTGTACTTTGTATCTCTCTTACTTGCTCTCCAGTGTTTTCTCTATGCACACTACATTGTTATAGGAGTTACACGGATTACAAGCATGACTGATTCATGGCTTTAACACTGAGGAAGCTTATAACCCACCCTGCCATTCTTTTATTGACTAGCATAACCATTTGAGAGACTAATGGAAAAGGATACAAAATAATACATAGATTTTTTTAGTCAGTTAAATCTTCTGCAACTTCCTTTACTGATTAAGAGAAGAAAATGATCATGAACTACAGTAAAAATAAAATGTTATGAAAACGGGGTAGGGTGCTGGAGAGGTGGCTCCGCAGTTAAGAGTCCTTGTTACTCTCCTAGAGGACTTGGGTTCAGTTCCTATCACCCACATGGTGGCTCAGAACCACTGCAACTCCAGTTCCAAGTTATCCAGTGCCTTCTTCTGACCTTCCCTGGCACCAGTCATGCATGTGATACACATACACACATACAAGCAAACACCCATATACATGAAATGAAATAAACCTAAAAAAAAAAAAACCAATACTGAAATTTCTTAGCAAAATTTGGATTTTGATAATTGCTTTGAAAAATTACTTCTATCAACTTTGATCTCTAAATAGCTCAATTTATAACTAAATGCTTTCAACATTTTAGGAAATTCATCTCAATTGTAATATTTTGGGAAAATGTATTCCTTAGATTAGCCAGTCATTCTTTGAATCAACAGCAGTTTTTAATCTTTTTGGAAAAACACCAAGAATCTTAATGATTTCAAGAGGCTTATGGGCTCACAATTTAGTCAGTGGTAGAATTCTTGGCTAGCATGGATGAAACACTGCAATCTATTTAAACACTGTAATAGGGTATAACTGGGAGAGCTAAATTTATGTTAATATTACTCCCAAAGCCATTCTTTTTTAAATATTGGTTTGGTTTGGTTTGGTTTGGTTTGGTTTGGTTTGGTTTGGGAGACAGGGTTTCTGTGTAGCCCTGGCTATCCTAACTATGTAGACCAACCAGTCTGGCCTCAAACTCCAAGATCTGTTTGCCCCTACCTCCCAAGTGCTGGAACTAAAAGTATGCACCACCACTGCCCAGCATACATATTTTTTAAAAAAAATCTTAGGAACCTAGTATTTTATTTGTTAGTTGGGAATGCCCTATAAACTGTTCCTATTATTTTGTAATATTAATTTGTCTTTATTCTTGAGAACTTCATACATGTACACAATGAAAGATGATTATATCCATCCCCAAATTTCTCTATCCTACTCTTCTAAGCCCCACCTCCTACATGGCCCCTCCCAACTTCATATTCTCTTTTAGAAAATAAATAACCCAGTGTTTCCTGAATGTGTGAGGGTGCATGGTCACCCATGGAAATCTACCTTTTGACCACACTTTCTAACAAGCATGAGCCCCTGCCACCAAGTGCCCAAGCCCCCCCAACTCCAAACTACCAATAGCTGCTCAGAAAGAGATGGGGCGGGGCAGCCACCTCCCAGCTCATGCCGGTTTGGTTGGATTGATCTTGTGCTGGTCTTATACAGCGAGTGTGAGATTGTAAGTGCAACCGACATGCCTTGCACAGAAGTTTCCATCTCATAGCCCTCCTTGCCACGATCTAGCTTTTACGTTCTTCTCACCTCCTCTTGTTCATGTTCCTTGAACCTTGGTGATGGCAATAGTGGAGGAAGAAAATGTCTCATTTAGTGGCTGAGCACTCAGTCTCTTCTTCTCAGCACTTGGGCCACACATGCATCGCAGCATTGCCTGTTGCCCGCTGCAAAAAGAAACTTCTCTGGCCATAATCAAGAGCAGCCCAGGTTTATGGGTAGAAACATAAATATGTAGAATGCAATTTGACAGCGTAACCATTTAACAAAATACCTCTAGCAGGTCCTATCCTAGGGCCTCTGACATTCTAAACCATGCACTTCCCAGCAGGATTATAGTAGCAGGCATGATATCCCCTCCTCTCGAGCAGGTCCAAATCCAACCAGAAAGCAGTTAATGACCCCATAGCACACCTCTTTTGTCAATATCCTATTCATTTCTGATAGCTTACAGTAACTGTATGACATCCTGTCTCATTTATGACATCTTTATGCATGTGTATAACTCACTGCATGATACTTATTCCCCAACTGCTCTCTCTTACCTGCCTTCTTACCTCTTCCCATAGGTTCCCTTTCTCATACCAAATAGTCCCTTCTATTTTCAGGTATTTATTTTTAGCCTAGACTATGAACACAAGAGAAAATATGTAATATTTCTCCTTCTGAATCTGACTTTCTTTAGCTTAACATGTTAATCTTTGGTTCCATCAATTTTTCTGAAAATGATATAATTTTGTTCTTTTTTATGGCTAACTAAAACTCCCATCTTGTCAATATATAATATTTTCTATATATCTGTTGTCCTTTAAAAACTTTTATTACATTTATTTATTTTCGTGTATCTGTAAGCAGGTGTGTGGTGTAGCATGCATGTGTGGGTCAGAGGACAGCTTGTGGAGTCAGCTCTCTACCATGACTTGGTGGTAGATGATTTTACTCACTGAGCTATCTCAGTGGCCACTATGTATCTACATATCTATTCATCTTCTGATGAATACTGTGTATATATGGCAAAAATGTGTGTGTGTGTGTGTTGTAATTTAATAATAGCATTAAGAAATAGAACCTTCACAATATAATTAAGTCGTGAAGACAGATCTCTCATGGATAAAGTCAGCCCACATACACACATTGTTTTCAATGCTTGTGTTTATTCTCTTCTTCCTTCTGCCAAGTAAGAACATCAAGATAGTGCTGCTCCCAAGAAGCAGGGCTTCACCAAATATTAAACATGCTGGCACCTTGTCTTTAGACAGCTTCTCACTACAGCCAGTCAAATTTTCTGTCACCTTCTCTGTTAATTAAAATGAAGAAGAAACTTACACATGAAATACAGTATTAAATACAACACCATTAAAAAAGTACTTGGTTTGGGTTCACTCTGTAGATACAAGACAGGTTCTCAAAGTAGAGTACAGGTAGGCCTTGAATTTGTGATCCTCCTGCTTCAGCCTCCTCTGTAGGCTTATATTTTTTAAAACCTAGTTAAATACGGGTACTTAAACGCTTTAACCTCCCTTCTAGCCCACCACCTACCAGAGGTAATGGCAAGGAAAAGTTAATAGGGCAAAGGAGGATGTAGATCTGTTTAGAAATAGGTCTTTGAAGAAAATCCAATTTGCATCGTCAGGATATCAGCAACAACAGCCTGGTCCACTCACAAACACTATTCATGAATCAGCAACAGCGCTGCCAATTGGCCAGAGTCCTTGGAAGCAGCAAGAAGCTGCTAGAACACCACCAGTTTTTTTGGTGTTTCTCTCTATGAAGTCATGAGAAAGAATGACCAGCAAAGAGTGGCAAGGTGAACCAATACCATGCAGCATCGTCAGCGAAGATCAGCATCAGCAGAGCCCAATGATGACCAACAAAATAATGGCAAGATGAACCAATTCCACACAGTATTGTCCACTGACTGTTGAGTTATATTTATACCTTTTCCAAACACCACATGTTCTCTCAAGCATCCACTCTAGCAAAACATCACATGCTCTTTTCCAGGCTGCTTCCTAGAAAACTCCACGGGTCTGTTCTCAGCAAAACATCCTCCCACATATGTGCCTCATTAGAAACAACCTCCCACAAGACAGTTTCCAGAAAAACAGCACATGGCATAACTGAGTCTCTAAAGAAACCAGAAATTTCCACTTCACTCCCCAGTGCTGGGATTACAGGTAGGTACTACTGTGTCCCAATGAGAAAATAAATTTCTGTTCTTTATAAATTACCCAGTCTCCAGGGTTCTGCCATGGCACCACAAAAGAGTAAGGCAGTGTTAGAGCTTGGAAAACAGTTTCCAACGTCAAGGCCTCAGTGGCAGCCTCAGAAGCAAACTTTCTGTCTGACTTTTTCCTTTCTCTGTCTCTCACATCTTTGCTCTCCTCAGGATGAGACACAGAAACAGAATTCCTCTTCCCCAAGAGTAGATCATTGTGGTGGTTTAAATGAGAATGGCCCCCAGTGTCATTGAATGCTTGGCCCTAGTTAGTAGTGCTTTTTGAAGAAGTTTAGAAGGCATGGCTTGTCAATCATCTGTCTTTTGTTTTAGAAGTATCCCTCAAAAACCTTCTGATGGTCAGGAAAGGAATCACCCTTCACCTTTACTCCCCTTATCCCAGTGACTAATGCAAAAGTAATTATCATTTTGGTGACCATAAGAATGTAGAGAAACGTTTGAAAATAAATTAACTTAAATATGAAATGTTTTTCCTTTGCATGGTGAATTCATGAGTGTAGGCAGCCGTTTGGATACGAGATCGTCAGCGGCTGCTTAGACGATCGTATCCAAGATGGCGCTGGTTCTTGATACACTGTAATAACAGACTATTCTACTACGCATGCGCCCCTTTTGAGTGGGTGTATATTGTGCATGTGTCTCTCTTGAGCAGGTGTATGTTAATGAGGGTTTGACAGGGAACTAATCTTGGAGGACTTGGTGGCTCAGGCTCGGGTATATAAGGGGCTGTCTCTAGACAGTCGGGGCCACTCCACGGAAGCAAGCAGACCTGTAGCACCTAGGAAGAAGAAGCAGAAGAAGAAGCAGAAGAAGAAGCAGAAGAAGAAGCAGAAGCAGAAGCAGAAGCAGAAGAAGAAGCAGAAGAAGTAGCAATAACATCAAGAAGAGCCATGCCATCAAGGAGAGCTGTGACACTTAAGAACCTAGGAGAGCTGTAATACCTAGGTACCTTAAAGAGCTGTAACACCTGGGTACCTAGGAGAGCTGTAACAAAAGAATATTCCTGAGTAAACCGTCGAGAGAAGAAGTCCAGGTGTTCGGTCATTATTGCTGCTGGTAGGCAGCAAAAACACCTCACACATGAGTAATTATTTTCCCCATTTCTTTATTTCTAATTTTCATTTTAATAAGGGCCTAATATGTTGACAGTGGGATGCTGCCTTTTTTTAATTAAAAAGTGTGTGTGTGTGTGTGTGTGTGTGTGTGTTTGAGCACATATGCATTCAAACGTGTTTGGGTTCATATGTGTATGCAGATGCATGTCTACTTATGTGTTTGGAGGCCCTAAGTTAATGCTGGTTATTTTCCTCAATTGCTTCCCATTTCATTTACTGAGGCAGGTTCTCAAACTGAACCTAAGCTCACCAAGATATAGGTGTCCCTAGTAAGGAGATTGTTGATGTTCTTTGCCAAATGCTTTTCATTCTCCTGACTTCTGGGCATATGGTGACAGCATACTTTCTGTCCTCTTGTGACTGAGTAGGGAGACAAGACTGACCCAGACAAGTCAACTGAGAGCATGAGTGGCATGGATCATTTCTAGGTTGGATTCTTTACTCAACAAAGTAAGGTCATCCAGAACCTATTTCCCTGTAGCACAACCATGAAGACCACATGTGGCTGAATCCTCAAAAGCCTAAGGAACAGAGCATCTCTGCAACAAGAAACTAGCCTGTTGCCATGTGCCTTGGGGATGTGGGAAGTGTTCAATGGCAGCCATTTAGCTTAGTTACTCTCAGAAAAACAAAACAAAACAAAACAAAAACAAAAACTAAACCTTTGGGGTATCTCTTGAAGTTTGAGGGTGGCTCTTCACAAGGATATGCTGAGATAGTATCTACATGAGTGCGTCCATGGAAACACTCTTTGCTAGTGTGATATTTTCCCTCTCCAAGTGAACTACTCGATACCTTTAATTATCATGATTTGAAATGCCTCAGACAGATAGGCAAGCTCTTCTATTGTGTAAACTGTGAATCATTTGTAAATGTAGGAACATGCTGTGTGCTGAATGTTTGGATCCCCTCCAACCTCATGGGGAAATACCTACTTCCCAGGCTGGTGGTATTAAGAAGGCAGCTTTGGGGCACTGTGAGATTAGGAGGGCTTTGCCTTCATGGAAGGCATCATGGCAATACCCAGTAAGGAGTCATCTGGGCAGGAAATGGAGCCTTGCTAGGCCTTGCCAACACCTTGATCTTGGATTTCCTAGCAGCTAGAACTGTGACAGATAAAATTTTAATGTGTAGTATTTTGTTATAGTTCTCTTAAAGGACTAAGACAACAAAGCATTTACCATTCAGTCCCAACAACCAACAGCTCATGGTCATAGATCTTATTTTATCTCTCTACTCCATAGATAGATTTATTCACATTCTCTCTCTCTCTCTCTCTCTCTCTCTCTCTCTCTCTCTCTCTCTCTCCTCTCCTCTCCTCTCCTCTCCTTTCCTCTCCTCTCCCTCCTCCCTCTTTCCTTCCCTCCCTTCCTTTCTCCCCTCCCCACCAGTTGAGAGTTGAGAGTGTTGTCAGGGATCTAGTCAAGATCTAGTCTAGTGTAAGCATTGTCAAATCTCATTTTCTCATATATTTTCTTTTTTTAAAAAAAAAAACTTTTATTGCATTATGATGAGAAAAATTACATGATTTCAATTTATCTGAATTTGTTAACATTTAAAAACATATTTCAATTAAATATAGTTGAATCACATACTTGTTTCCCTTTTGTACCACTGCTCCTCCCAGAGATCCCCTTCAATACCTACAATATCTTTTTTGTCATATTCCTTAAAATTTATAGAATAACAATAAAAATAAGTATTATGAAAGTTGTTTGATATAAAACAACAATCAATTTAACAGTCTTATGTAGGTGCTCATCTACAGCAATAGTGAAAATACATTTTTCTCAATATAAATTTTAAATAACTCCAAACATATTATCTGTATACTTAAAAATAATACATCACTACTAGTATTTTCTTTAATGAACATGAATATATATAGTCTTTTTGTTTGTTTTGTATTTAGTAGAGTTTAAAATCTTGGCTCTTACTGTGGTACAAGCCCAAAATAAGAACAATTTTTAGATATTAGATTTCATTGTAATAAGGCTATAATACAATGACCCTCACATCACTAAACGATTTTACCTCCATCGTAGCTAAGCTGAGAGTTGATAGTTCTGCTGCACCAAGAAATGAATTGTAGGCTCAATTTTTGTATACAGACTTCCTGCTATGGTCAAAGCTATTTGACTTGAGTGAGTGACTTCATTCTCAGCCCACAGAGAACAGGTTACATTCATTTAAGAAATGGTGTAGGTATTAAGATGGTCTATCCATAAAGTCATTCACCCACTGTTTCCATGAACAATGGTTCTGCTTGGAGGGTGGCATAGACATTAGGTGAGGGTAAGAATTTGGTTCATTAGCTGTGATAATTTGGAAAAGCATTCATCTCAGAGAAAGAGTAACTTATAAAGTCCTCTTCTTCAAACTGGATACAACAGTTACAAATGGCAAGCAAATCATTCAGTCTCACTTTGTAGTTCTCTTACAAGCCACCTCCCTAGTTAATCGTCTATGTTTCTTTTGGGTATATAAATACTTTTGAAATATATAAGCTGTTCTGAAAACCATAGTATAGTGTAAAAACATGAAATAAACAATACTACTAATAGAGAGGCTGAGATAGGAGAAGCAAGATTTCAAGACCCTTATGTTGTACACAGCTAGACACTGTCACAAACAAGCTGAAAGTATATATAGGTTGTACAATATTGAACCTATTCCTCCAATTACCAAATTAGAGAGAGCATTGGATCACAATCAACAAATTTCCAATTCCTCATATTATTGG
>NW_022196914.1:52977983-52979028 GCF_008632895.1 Mastomys coucha
TGCTATTTATGTCTTTCTTAAGGTCCTATATCATCATCATGATAAGTGATTTTATATCTGAATCTTACGTTTCCGGTGTAATGGTGTGTCCAGAACTTGCTACGGTGGGAGAATTGGGTTCTGATGATGGCAAGTGACCTTGGTTTGTGTTGTTTATTTTCTTATGCTTGCCCCCCTACCCCCGGCATCTGGTTAACCCTAGTGCTACCTGCCCTTGCTAAATCTGACTGGAGCCTGTCCTTCCTGTGATCCTGGTTGTGTCAGAACTCCTCAGAATCAAGCTGACTCTGTGATCCTGTAATTCTGGGATCCTGGTATCCTGGGCTTGTTAAATCACCTGGGAGTGTGGCTTTCTCCGTGAGTTGTGGGACTGGCTGCAGAGCTTGTGCCCAAGGTCTGCTCAGAACACTAACCCAGACAGACCGGAAGGAACCAGAGTCACTGGGCTGGTGGAGTTCCTGTGTGTGCGTGGTCCCACTGGACCCAGTTACTCCCAGTGTTGGGACAGATGTTGGTTCCTGCTCACCTCTGATCCTGGGTGTTTCAGAGTGCCTGGGAGTGGAGATTCCTCTGGGTGTTGTGGGACTGGCTGTGAAGCTTGCACCCAAGGTCTGCTCTGGACACCAGCCCAGACAGACTGGCTCTCATATATTTTCATTGCTAGATTTTTAACACATATTTAGAAGATAAACAATTTTCAAAGTAGAAATAACAGCACAAAAACACCTGTATTCAACACCATCAATTCACTTTTATTCCCTCAATAATTATTTAGTTTTTTAAAAATGAAGTTTATATAGGAAAGGGAAGTAAACCTTAAGCATTCATTGACTAAGAGTTTCAGGAGAGTAAGTTTCTTCTTTTGTCTTCTAAAAAAGACTCATGCTGGGGACATGGCTCCATGAGCAAAGATCCCCAGCACCACATAAATCAAGCAAGATGTAATCCTTATGTTATAACTTGAGAGGTGGAGACAAGAAGATCAGAAGCTCAAGGTCATACTTAGACAGTTAGACTTCAAGGCCACTGGTCTTTGTCTCAAAAA
>NW_022196914.1:52979038-52980634 GCF_008632895.1 Mastomys coucha
AAAGAGACCAATGATAAAGTAGTTGGTTTAAATATGTACACATATTTACACTCAAAATATTAAATGTGGACTGGAAAGATAGCTCAATGGTTAAAAGTATTTACCATTCTTGCAGAAGACCCAGGTTCAGTTCCCAGCATCCACTTCAAGGTGACTCACAACCTTCTGTAACTCCAGTTCCAAAGGATCAGATGACCTCTGACCTCACAGGTACCTGCACAGAACCTTGTTGCTGATAGCCCTGGGGTTGCTGATATATTGATGCTAATTCCACTCTCCTGGGAGGGGTTGTGAATGAGGAATGAGTCACATACTCAGGTGACTTCTTGTGAACCATCTCGTAATGAATAATGGAGCCAATCACTGGGCGAGTAGGCAGGACTTTCAGGTTGGACAGAGGAAGAGAGGAAGCAGGAGAGAGTTAGGTAGTATCCCTTTTGGACAGGGATAGGTGAGGACAAGATATAAGTACGAGTGTCTCCCACTACCAGAGGATTTAGATTTAATAAGGCTTACAAGATTAGGATTTTAGTTCTTGTCCCCAGTGATTGAGTTACCATTGTTTCTGGACTAAGTTTGTGTTGTGTTTTCCCTCATGTGGTGGCTCATTTGGGTTCAAAAGAGAGAAAGGTACAGCAGCAAAGTGTGGGTTTGCCTGATGTGCACAACAAAGGTCATGGGGGCTTTGAAGCATGAGGCTGATGTAGTAACGACTCACCAGTAGGAACTCGCCATATAAATGAATGGATCGATAGATAGATAGATAGATAAACTTTAAATAAATATTAAATGTTTCTAACCCATAATACTAAATTAGAGACATTTTAAAAAAAAATGTATCTAATAATTTTGCCATTCTTTTTACCATTCCAAATGTTTAATATTATAAAAAAAAAATCCTGTCATATCCTTTGCTACAATCATAGGAAAATATTTAAATCTTCAAATATTAAATTTAAGCAAGTTTATAAGTTAGTTATAATTCTAATTTCTGTTTTTTTATTTTTCTAGAATTCATAAAACAGTTTGAATGCGGATCCTTTTCCAAATTCCTGAGTGTGTGTGAGAGGGTTGGGGGTCTCACTATGTAGGGATGTTGTCCTAGATGATGTAGAGCTTACTATATAGACTAAGGCTGGCTTCAAACTCACAGAGATCCAACTGCCTCTACCTTCCAAATGTTGAAATTAAAGATGTGTGTCTTTACCTGGCTTCTATTGATTATTTTAATATATTAAAGGACAGTCATAATCTAATTTTTCTACAAAATTGCAAAGATATAGACATAGCATATTGGTACACATATGTGTAAACCTTGTTTTGAAGCTGGCACAAGGATATTCATCAGAGTTCAAACACTAGATGGAATTGGCATACCAGTCACTCAGTCAGAGAAGAGGCAACATGTGGTCACCTAACTCTACAGCCCCGTAGCATGCCAACAGGAACTAGAGAGAGAACTAAAATTCCAATCAGAGGAATGAAATCAAACAGCTTACTTGCTAGTCACATTACTAATGATACTTTATAAGAACAAGTTCAAACCATGGCTAGCCTGGGCTGTCATCTCCTTTTGTTTTTTTTTTTTTTTTTTTT
>NW_022196914.1:52980859-52995222 GCF_008632895.1 Mastomys coucha
CTCTTTTCTTATCTACACACAGAAAAGCAATGTATATGGGTTAACACTTTTTAAAAAGTGCACACTAAACATGGGGGGGAAATGTCACATGCCCCTTCTAACTGCTTGAGTGAGGGCTTTTCTCGAGGGTCTGCTGCGGTGGGCCACTGCGTATAATGGGACCACACTGTACATTTCATCGGGGGCTGAGTTGCCTTTATTTCAGTGGTGGCATTGTTGTTTCTATTACAGGGTGAAGCTATTCTGTGTGGTTTTCTTTTTCTCTGTCTTAAAAGGGTAAATTTCGTGAAAGACCTCAGTAGATCAAAAAGTGTGAGATTAAACAGTGCTTGCTTGCTTTCTCAGTAACATCCAGACACAGGTCATGTATAGACACCATGAGCTTTGCTGCCTGAGTCCAACTCTGACTTTAGAAACCTACTTGCTTGCTTGTGGCCATATCCCTTCCTGTAATCACACCTCAGTCTCAACTAGCAAAAAGAAGAACAGAGGCGTGGTGTATAGAAAGATGTACGTACACATAAGCTGTCCCTTATGGAAGGGTCTGAAGCTGGCTCAGGACGCTCTTTGGTTTTTTTTTGTTTTGTTTTGGTTTGGTTTGGTTTGGTTTGGTTTTGGTTTTGGTCTTGGTTTTGATTTTGGTTTTTTGGTTTTTCTAGACAGGGTTTCTCTGTGTAGCCCTGGTTGTCCTGGAACTCACTCTGTAGACCAGGCTGGCCTCGAACTCAGAAATCTGCCTGCCTCTGCCTCCCAAGTGCTGGAATTAAAGGCATGCACCACCACTGCCCGGCACTTGCTGGCCTGAATGAATTCTTAGGGTCATATGTATATGCAAGGAAAATCAAGCGTATTAGCTACTTTTCCCTTCCCTGTGACAAGAGAGAAGACAAAAGCAACTTAAGGAAGCAAACATTTATTCAGGCTCACATTGAAGGTATGGTCCTTTAAAGCAGAGAAGGGGCGTGGCAAATGGTGGGAGGAGCATGGGGCATGTGGTCCCTCTACCAGTCACCAGGCAGAGAGAGATGAAGGCTCTCTCCCTCCTTTTTATTTAGTAGAGGACCCCAGCCTATGGGATGATGCAGTCCACATTCAGGGTGGGTCTTCCTTCCTTGTTAAACCTTTCTAGAAACACTCTTGCAGCTGGCATGTCTCCTAGGTGATCCTAAATCTTGTCATACTTCTGCATTGTGTCTATTTTAGGAAAACCTGAGCCCAGCTCAAATGGGGAAAAAAAATAGATATCAAGAGGAGATAAAGTCTTCTTGCATACTCTTTTTTGAACCACGTGCCACAGGGAGCTTCTCTTGCAGAAAATCAGGAATATTCTATCGAAAAGCTTGAGCCTGTGTGTGATGGGTACAAATCCCAAATAAGACTGTCTTTTCAGTCTCACAGAATATACCATTAAGGGTTGCATGGCCAGTGTCTACTCATCTATGAAGTCAAATGAAAACACCCTTATACCACCAACAATGTCTCCTCTCCAAGCCCATTTTCATGAAAGATGTCTACTCTCTTCAGCTTGTTTGCTTACCTATCCATTTCCAACCCTCTGCCAAGTGGATTCTCGCCACTGCTCTGCTTTCTTGCTAAGGCCAGCAGTGACCCCAAGAAGACAAATGACCTTGTGCATCTTCTTTGGTTTCTTGGCACCTGGTAAAAAGGGAACTTGATCTGCTTTGTCCCTTGGGGTTTCACTATGCCAAGTGCACTTCCTGATTCTCTTTGGGAGCCTCTGGGAGCTGCTCCTCCATCGGAACACCCAAAGACACACCTCCACACATATCTCTTTCTCTTCCTTAGGATCTCCATACAGATGATTTCATCCATTGATGCCTTCTGTTATTATCACCACGTGCTAATGATTCCCAGATCCCTCTTCTGAGCCCAGTCCATCTAATTAATCATTTACCCTGAAGTCTCACAAGAACAGCTTGCAGTAGTTAGCACAGTATCTGCTGCAATACTGAAACTCAACAGCTATCACTAATGGACAAACATGCTTACAAATCCTACTGAAAACATAAGTGTACGGAGTTTCCTTTCCTTTATAAACTTAGTATTTTTGTTCATAGTATGGAATCTAATAACATTGCTCCCTGTGGGAGAAACCAAACATTAGCAAAACCCCATCTCAAAAGCTCAGCGTTGTTTTGGATCCAGTCTAGGTATGCTTCCAGCGCTCAGCATGCCAGGAGACTGGATCATTTGCTCAAGGTGGGCACTCTGCTGCCTTTTCCTGCTCCATGACCCTCCCACCACACACACGGAGACTACGAAGCTTTACTGACTTGTCCTGCGTTAATCTCAGACCCTCACCCCAGCTCCCACACTGTGACTACTTCCTAGGTGTTATATAATCTGCTTCTTTAACCTCGTTCCTCGCTCTTCGCACTGTGACGCCTCGCTCATCTCTAGGTAAGTTCACATCGAGCCAGGAGACTCCCTGCCCTGCAGGCAGCTCACTCTTGCTACAGAACAAGGTCTTCCCTTGCTGTGGCCTCTGCTTCACATGTGCTACTCAACCTTTTCCACTTTCTCCAGATGTTTTGTACCCAAATCCTTTTCTCCATGAGATCACCCAGCCCACCTAATATAAATGTGTATCACCTTGTCTGCCAACCCTAGCCCTTAATATGAATTATTCCAGCTTAATATATGTTCTCTTAGGCCTACAAATGACTCTCCATATCCAGAGTCCTACATCTATAGATTCATCATACAGCAGATTGAAAATATACAGGAAAAAAAATTCTTTAAATAAAATGTCTGACATAATAATAAAACAATAATGGAAACATCAAACCAGTTTAGTTGCCATGGCAACCACATTCCCAATTTGATACTAAGGCTGGCAAACACTCAAATTAGAGAAGAAAAAAATAAATTGTCATGGATTTATGGCATAAGTGATAAAAAGTATGCATCCTGGAATCCAACAGTTTGTTTTGATTCTAGCTGTGGTTCTTAACCTTCAAAGTTAACTCCTCGTTTCTGCCCTCTTCCCATCTCTATTCCCAAAGCAAGATACGTAGGAATAACACTTAACCAAGACCAAGTACTGGGCTGGAGAGATGGCTCAGCGGTTAAAAGCACTAACTGCTCTTCCAGAGGTCCTGAGTTCTCAGCAACCACAGGGTGGCTCACAACCATCTGTAGTAGGATCCAATGCCCTCTTCTGGTATGTTTGAAGAAAGCGACAGTGTATTTTATGTGTATACATAAAATAAATAAATCTTAAAAAAAAGATCAAATACCAAAAACAAATTAGAAGTTGCCATCACTATACCAAGGCAGTTTGAGGGCAACTCAACAGGAAGATTAAATGATCAGACGCTGGGAAGGGGCCTGGCAGGGGTCTGGGCTTCCATGCCACCTAAGGGAAGTACAGATGTGCATGTGTCCCTCTCACAGATGTAGAGCATATTGAGCCTCTGTGAACTGGGCTTTCTCTGGTGGTCAAACCTGACCCTTGAACACCCCACAGCTAAACTTAGGCATTAACTGGACCGCATTTCACTCTGCAAGAAGAGCCTGATGCTGATAGGAGGTAGACATGGAGGATCTGTGCAGGCTTGAGTTCCTTATTTGGGTGAGATGAGCCAGACAGGAACTGTCAGCAGGAATTTGTCCTAGACATCTTGCCTCAGGGAGCCACAGGCCTTCCATGGTTGACTGCAGGAGCATGCCACCCATCCATCTCCTAAAGGGATACACAGAATCCTCACACCTGACATGGAAAGACCTCTCTTACACAGCATTCTCAGGACTGAACTCTTGATCTCTTCCTCCTGTCCAGTCTACTGGCAAGTCACTCCTTGCTGTTTCTGCCACTGTCCTGGACTTATGTTCACCTTCTTTCCTCTGCTGTGGCCTCTCAACTGACCTTCAGCTTCTGTTCCCGTCTCTCTCAAACTCATTCTCCACCCAGAAGCCAGTCATTAGGAATATAAATAGGACCATCTGACTCCTGTCTGAAACCTGACAAGGGCCTGGCATAAACATCTTGGATTTCCCAGAGTCCATCACTCATCATACTGTCAATTATTAAAGAGTCCTTCCCCGGTCTTGAATGGCAATGACAGACACATTTATTATGTATGCTAGTATGTACTTATAGGATCTCTATTTTAGTCTTAATTTACCATGCTATAGGAACTTCATGCAACTTCTGATTTTTATATTAAGATCACTTTGAGCTTATTTTTCATAACTCAATAGAAAATTTTTGTGCAGAATTTTCACTTGATAAGTTTTCAGGAGTATTTTTAACAAGATTTATTTTTAACTGATGTGTGTCTATATGTGTATATGTGTGTGCATGTGTTCAAGCAGGCCAGAATAGGGAGTCAGATCCTCTGGAGCTGGAGGTGCAGGTAGTTGTAAACTGACTAACATGGGTGTTTAGAACCAAACTTGAGACCTTTAGAAGAGCAGTAAGTGGGGCTGGTGAGATGGCTCAGCAGGTAAGAGCACCAACTGCTCTTCCAAAGGTCCTGAGTTCAAATCCCAGCAACCACATAGTGGCTCACAACCACTCATAATGAAATCTGATGCCTTCTTTTGGTGTATCTGAAGACAGCTACAGTGTACTCATTTATAATAATAATAAATAAATCTTTAAACTTTCTTTTTTTTTTCCAGAGCTGAGGACCGAACCCAGGGCCTTGTGCTTGCTAGGCAAGCACTCTACCACTGAGCTAAATCCCCAACCCATAAATAAATCTTTTTTTAAAAAAAAAGGAGAGCAGTGAGCACTTTTAACTGTGGCACTGTCCCTCTGGCCCCAGCAGAAAGATTTCTACTGTTTTTCTAAGTGACTCGATGTGCAGGGTTTCAGGCTGTTGACTGATAAACACTTTGTGTAACTTTTAAGTATAATTTTCAATCAAAAGATTTTGATACACACATCAATATATTTTATAGAATGTTTTTCTATAACTTCTGATTATTAGAATATTTCTGAAACTTAGAAATAATCCAAATCAGGGAACTTCTTGGGTTATCACAACCACTAAACTTTTAAAAGGGCTCTAAATATAGGTACCTTTAAATTTCAACATGAACTAACGTTTTGCTAAAACAGTCAACTCTGATGACAACTGAGTATGTCTAGATTTTCTGTATGGTTGCTATTGTTGGGTGTTTTGCTCTTCCTGTTTTGTATGGGGCTTTGTTTTGTTGAGGCAGGGTCTCACTGTGGAGCACTGCTGGCTGGGACTTACGATGCTCCTCTCCACACTCTGCCTCTCAAGTGCTGGGATTATAGGTGTAAGCTACCATGCTTGGCTCAAGATATGTTGTTATTAATAGCTATTACTGCATATTTAACATAAACGATGTTGGGTTAACAGTGTGGTCATGTGGGATGGTTCAGTGGTAGAGCACATGCCTGGTATATGAAGGCTCTGGGTCTGCACACTACAAAAGGATGGGGGTTGCATATACAAGGTCATATATAAAACACAGCACTTTAAGATGGTCAGACAGTGTTTTTGGAGGAAAATGTTTTCTTCCTTCCTGCTTTTTAATGTGTGTTGCAGTTGCTTTTACTTTCAGTGACTAAGCAAGTGGCTAATTTGTCTTTCATTAGCCAAAAACATTTCTTTGCTATGTATTAAAATGTGTGTAAAATTTTAAATCTATAAGTATCTCAGTAATTACAGACTGTATAACCACATCAAGACACACACACCAGAAGAGGGCATTGAATCTCACTACAGATGGTTGTGAGCCACCATGTGGTTGCTGGGAATCGAACTTAGGACCTCTGGAAGAGCAGTCAGTGCTCTTAACCACTGAGCCATCTCTCCAGCCCCAGCTGCTTGCATTCTAATACTAATTATGTTTCCCCAAAAAAACTGCTTACATGAGTGTCCGCATGTAGCTTCTTGGAATCTGCCCTCAGTTGGTTCTGATTGGTAAATAAAAATGCCAACAGCCAATAGCTGGGAAGGACAGACAGAGGCAGGTCTTTGCAATTTCCCAAGCTTGGGACCAAGAGAGAAACAGGAAGGGAGACCCACCCTACTGGGAGAGTGTGGAGGAGAAGAGAGACACCATGCCTGAGAAGAGTGTAGGACAGAGAGGCATAACCCGCCATGTGAAGGAGCCAGGAGAGCGTGGCTGGTTGGGCAGCTCTCTGGGTTCAAAGCAGCCAAGGTAGAATATAGAGTTTAGTAAGTAATAATGGGATTATTGGCACAAGATGGGTTAACCACATGGAGGTTAGGAAATTGCCCAGCTATTGAGCTGTTTAAGGCATATCAAAATACAAAGGCTTTGTGTGTATGTGTGTGTGTCTCATTCAGGAATGTAAACCATTGGGGTGGGTAGCAAACCTGTAAGGACCCACTGAAAGCTCAGAAAGCTTGTAATAAAGAACATTTGTTTCTTGTTCATGCATCTTTGGGTCCATTCATGGTGCTCTAGACTGGACCCACTTAGTCTTGGCTCCAAGCTGTAGGTGTGGTTCAGGTGTGTGCCTTGGTTTTCTTATCTGCCTTGGGCCCACAGACTGTCCTCCTGGCAGAACGTGGAAGATCAGAGACCATGCCTGATTACTCATTTCAAGCCTTTACTTTCAAGCTCCCTCATTTTCATCTGCCAAAGGTAGTCATGTGAATAAGTGCAGGTTAAGGGATAGAAAAGTACACTCCCAATTCGGGGTCATGCAACCATATGAATACAGTAACTGGAGAGTATGTCAATTACCTTCCTCGTTGCTGTGACATAAAGCACCTTTAGGAAGAAAGGGCTTATTTGACTTACAGTTTTGGGATGTACAGTCCATCATGGTGGGGAAAGCATGGCAGCAAGCATGGCACTGGGAAGTACTCTGCACACTACTGGGGGAGAAAGGTAGTCGTCAGTGTCACTCAGCTACAAACCTTGCAACCTGTAATAGTGAGCCACATACAAGGTATACTGGTGCATTAGTGGTAACAATGTTATAGGAATAACCAATTGCTTTCTGGTTAGATTTAAAGCCTATTCCATGATAGGACCTAACCCTGCTAAAATGCTAAAATGGCCAAGAGCCTTCGACTAGATAGGTCACAGGTGAAAGGCTGGAGAATCTTAGAATTTAAAATGAGGGCATTTAATAGAAATGTATGTATAATGTGTAACCTTTACCTAAAAGGGGGCATGGAAAACCTCTGTATCAAGCCAAAAATGTGAAGTAGGTAGTTCCAGGAACTTGGCTAACTCAGAGCCTCAGGGCTCTGGTTCCCGATACCTGCCCCTCCTAAATGATCCACAATGAGGGCAGAACTAGGAATGAAGGTCTACTGGTTTATGAGACTCTCCACCCTGTTGACCAGTAGATGAAGATTACATTCCTAGAATGAATATGTCCCCTTCCCTAACTGAATACCTTGGGTTGGGTCCCTCTAAAATTTTCCAGTTTTTATGTTATGTTTCCTTGGTAACCCTCTCCCCGCCCCCAGCTTGTGGTTTTTCCCTTTAAATACCCCTTACTTCTTGTGTTCAGGGTCGAACTCCTCTGGCCAGCATGGTCACGAGATCAACCCCGGTACCGGCCTATCCCAAATAAACCTCATGTGATTGCAGCAAGTTCAGTCTCTCATGAGTTATTGGGTGGTTGCATCATCCCGAGACTTGAGTAAGGATCTCCCCAGTTCTGGGGGTCTTTCACAGGCTTATGGGAAAGCTACTACTATTATTCTGCTAATGGAACACAGCAATAAAATAACCTGAAGACAGACGGCCATGCTCACAGATAGGTGCTTCTCTAGCTCTGCCTCAGAGAAGCTTCTTCTTACCCTACACAGAACTAATGCAGAGACCCAACTGAACAAAGTGGAGAGGATGGGAGACTTGGACATGCTCAGGCCCAAATGAGATTTTCATCAAACCCCTCCCTTCAAGGCTCAGGAAACTTGTGGAAGAGGAGACGGGAAGATCGTAAGACCAGAGGTGATGTACGACTCCAAGGAAACAGTTCTTCCAGACACAGCCTAACTGATGCATATATGAACTCACACAGACTGTTGATAAGACCTGCACAGGTTCAAGCCAGATGAGGTTCCAGAGCTGAGAGGACATGGGTTCCCACTCATGCCCAAGAACCTATCTACAACTGATACCAGCTGGTGACGATTTCTCCAATGGACTCTCAGTGGGTGTATCAACCACACTTCATGGAAGGCCCCATGCCCAGGAGTAGTTTGGCCAATACAAAATAAGATCAATGGTATTTTGCTTTCTTTGGGCTTTTTTTTTTTTTTTTTTTTTTTTTTTTTTTGGAGAGATTTTTTTCCCCCTTGGTTTTTGTATGTGTGTATGTTGTTTCATTTTTTTCTTTGAATGTGAGGAATAGGACAGGAGGTGGGAAAGATCTGGAAGGAATTGAGAGAGAATGTAACCAAAGTATGATATATGAAAAAAATGTAAACTAAAAACTCCACAGGCATGCTCTGTGGTCATTCTGATGGAAGCAAGTCCTCAACTGAGGGACCTTCTTCCTAGGTGGCACTGGTTTGTGTCACATTGATGAGAACTAACCAGCACAGAGATTTAGGTAATTTTTAACATCAATGTACTTGTTTTAAAGCACATTTAGGTTAAGAAAAAAGTTGAACAGCACACAATTCCCATATATTTCTCTTCCTGAGCACAGTCCTATTTCATTTCAATAGGGACCTTTTTTGCTAAAATGTTGGAGCTAAGCTTATTTCCTTTCCCCTCAAATATTTCCACTAGAATCCTCCCCACCTTTCTTTTCCTCTCCCTCTCTTCCTTTCCCCAGCTCATGCGCTCTCGGACACACACACACATACACACACACACACATACACACACACACATACACACACATACATACACACACACACATACACACATACATACATACACACACACACACATACACACACACACATACATACACACAATACACATACACATACACACACATGCATATACACACACACACAGAGTGTTGACTAAGAAAATTAAGTAGAAAAATTGGACTCGGAACCCATCAACATTATTAATACTACTGTTCTCTGAGATTTCCTTTAATAATCTACAAATTTTGTCATTTATCTTCCCATCCAGGAAATGTGGTACTGTTTATGTGGGACCCCGGGGCAGAAAGAATCGATCCTGCTCTTAAGTAGAAAAGATTATTTCATTATGCCAACAAGCCATCTGCAGCTATGACCTCCAGAGACCTCCTTAGTTATTTCTTAGATGTCAAGTGATTTAGTAGGCCTCAGCTCAGAGTGAGACTGTAGACTAGTGCTTGAATTGAGTATGACCAGACATAAGTGTACTTGCATTTCATGACAAAAGATCTAACAATTCTGTTTACTCACTGTTAGAGTAAGTACTCATCATTAGACTAGTGCTTTGGCATCTCCCTCTCGGCTCCCTCTTGCTTGTTCTGATTTTCTTTTTCTATATTTCATGGATTTGTGTCAACTTTAGCGCCGATTCTTTTTCTTCATCAATTGTTACTTAAAGGCCATTGGAGCTGGTTTTCAATGATGCAAATAAACTGTTAGCTCTTCTTCAGAAGGTCTATTAGACTGCTCCACGTCAGGAAGAAATCCAAAAAATTCTTAATTTTTAAATTACATTTTCATTTAGTGTGTGTGTGTGTGTGTGTGTGAGAGAGAGAGAGAGAGAGAGACAGACAGACAGACAGACAGACAGACAGACAGAGAGAGAGAGAGAGAGAGAGAGAGAAGAGAGAGGCAGACAGACAGACAGACAGACAGAATATGGGCACATACATGGAAGTCAGAAAGTAACTTGCAGGATTCCAGCTACTGCTATCTGCAGGAATTACCTCTTGAGTTATTTAGTTTCTTCTTCAAAAAGTAGCAGTTTCTTGCGTTTGGGGCAAAGATTGTGGGCAAATCCTAGCTGCTGCCTTTCTCAGAGTTGAAGGACAACAGACAAAGGGATTTTTGTTAGCTGTGTCAATTTCCCTGTGCTGTGGCTCCTATCTGGTCTAACAAACAAAAGGGGCAGCTTTGAAAAGGACTTTAAAAACATGCCAGTCCCACTTGGGGGAGAGAAGAAAGCAATCACAAGTGAGGAGAGAGGAAGGGACCTGGGAGGGAAAGTGGAGAGGGGTGGGGAGGAAGAGGGGAACCTGACCTGGTATTGGGTGAGGGAAAAGGACTGAAGCCCTGAGGGCCAGCAGAAAGAATGGAAACAGGCAACTTCAGGAGGTAGGAGGTTGAGGGGACACTCCAGAATCTATCAGAGACATCGGAGGTGAGAGACTCTCAGTAATTAAAGGGAGAGACCTTAGATGAAATGCTGGTCAGTAGCAAGAGAAAACTTAATAGGGCCCACTTCCCGTAGGAAGACAGGGCATCAAGTGAGGGATGGTGTTGCCATGTCACAGTAACACCTCTGACCCATAATTGTTCCTGTCTGAAAAAATTATAGGGATGGAAATAGAGAGGAGCCTGAGGAAAAGAAGGTCCATTGACAGGTCCAAAGTGGGATCCAGCTCAAGAGGAGGTCCCAAGTCCTGACACTATTACTGAGGCTATGGAGCGCTCACAAAAAGGGACCTGTCATGACTGCCGTCCAAAAGACCCAACAAGCAGCTGAAAGAGTCAGATGCAGATATTTGCACCCAACCAATGGACAGACATAGCTGACCCCTGTTGTTGAATTAGGGAAGGCTGAAAGAAGCTGAGGAGAAGGGAGGTCCTGTAGGAGGACCAGCTGTGTCAATTGATCTGGACCCCCGAGATCTCTTAAACGCTGGACCACCAAACAGACAGCATACATCAGCTGATATGAGGCTCCCAACATGCATACAGTAGAGGACTTCCAGGTCTGTGTTCATTCAGAGATGATGCACCTAACCCTCAAGAGACTGGAGGCTCCAAGGAGTTTAGAGGTCAGGTGGGGTGGGGGCTGGGAGGATCCACGTGGAGACAGGGAGATGGGGAGGAGGTGTGAGATGTGGAGCAGTCAGAGGGTGGATGGGGAGTGGGGAATGGAATATGGAGTGTAAAAAATAAATTAATTTAAAAAAAAGAAAAGGACTTTAAAAACAAAAATATTTAAATTAGGCATATCAAAAACAAAAGCCCTGCTCCTGAAATCCCCTTTCTGCCCATTTTCCTGCACATTCCAATGAATGGCTTTATCCTTCCAGTTGCTCAGAATAAATTGGATACAGCCCTATTCCTCTCTCCTTCTCTTCGTATTTTCTCAGAGCCATCGACAAATCTTGGCTCTGGCTACCAAAACGCATCTTCTTACTATCTGGTACAAACTTCGTCACTTTGGTCTGTTGCAAATGGTTCCACTATAGTTGCTTTTCTAGTTCTGTTGCCCATGGTGGGAAAAATGTCGTTTATCTGCTCACAGTGGTAAGCCACTACTTGTGTTTGTGTTTGCTGTCACAACTTTGTTCTGGACTGATCACTATCCTTCTGGCATGGAACACCTAGTATTAGAACTCGGGCACTCCTCTAGCCTACCTTCAGGGCCTGAGCACCAGCAGCTCATTACCAGTTGCTAAGCCTTTAAAAGGTTCCCTGCCATCACAGACTGCTCTCTTGCTCTCTGTCTGTCTGTTTGTCTATCTCTGTGGTTGTCTCTGTGTTTCTGTGTCTGCATCTCTCTGTCTCTGTCTCTCTCTCTCATATACCCACTCTGAAAAGGTCTTCTGCTCCCACCCCAATAAATCCCTTGAGCTATACCTGATTCGTGGTGTGAGCTCTGCAGCATACCTTGGCCCTGGCCCACGAAGGTACTCTACCAAAAAACTCATGAGCTTTCTTCCTGTTTAATTATAAATTGGATATTTTTGTTAAGGTATTAGGAAGCTGACCCACACCCTCCGAACTGCTTTCCAGAGGTATTTGACTGGTTTCTAACTAAGATGTCAATCCCCTCGAAGGACAATGTTTGGAGGTCCACAGGATTTCTTCCCTTTTCTGTCTCTGAGTGTGGCATGTCAGGCAGAACTTGAGCGTTACATACTGGCGCATTCCTCTGCAGTTCCTTCGCTGGCTCTCCCTCCTCCCTCCCGTGTCCTTTGGGGCGGTGGCAGCAGTAGCTCATTACTGCTCTTTGTCAGCTCTCCTTTGCCTCACTGAGGTCTGGTTGTACCTTCAGCTCTCCCAGCAGTTTTTCCAAGTTCCCCACATTGAATTTCTTCTATCGAAAACCTCAGTTCCGTTTTCCTGGCTAGACGATGAGGGATATGGCTGTCTTTCAATCCCTGCTGTAAGCTGCTGATGACTGCTCTGGCTTCCTGCTACATTGAGGTTCCTCCAGCACAGGCTAGCTTTTCCTCACTTACATATCTACCCTGGGGGCTTAAAGTCAATCTCTACCTTCTATGAAAGTAGAATCATTTTAGAATCTCACTCTAAGTATTTTGTTTTCAAAATCAGAAACAAAAGCTTCTGTTTTAAAAAGGCTCTCTAACAAATATTGTCTCTTTGCCTACCGGGTGGGATGTTTCTGAAATATTTTCTCCGTGCATCACTACACCCTTACTATGACTCTGTCTTTATCAGAGGAGAAAACGAAAGCCCCATGAAATCAACAAAATCATATCGTTGGTGGCTTTACATTTGCCTCCTGTATGATTTAAGGGTTTTCCATGACCTCAGTTTGGTGGACATGGCAGTTGTGAGTCATTTTCAAGCACCACTTCCAAAGAAACTAGAGAGGAGCTGTAGTGGGTTGGCCTAATGCTGTTTGTATTCTGATGCTAATACTGCTTCCTCCGGAGGGGTTCCCCCCAACCCCACCCCAGCAGTCCGTTGTGAACTCAGGTGATATCACGTGAATCTTCTCCCCATTCTAGCTGGGCAATAAGGGGCTAGAGCCTGTTGGGGTGGTGGTGGGGGGTGTGTGGCAAAGCTGTTTGCCCCAAAGAAAGTCCTAACATAAAATACTGAATGACCCCGCCCCCAGTTAACTGTGATTGGTGAATAAAGATGCCGATGGGCAGAAGAGAAATAGGTGGGGTTGTGTTTTTATGGGCTTGGAAAAGAGGAGAGGAGAAAAGAAAGCACCATGAGGAGAAGGAGAAGCCAGCCCCCAAGGAATAGAAGAAGAATGTGCAGGAAAGGAGAAAGGAGAGCCGCCATGGGCTATAGGGCTGCCTGGTTGGAGTTGAGAGCGGCCCACAGGGAACACAGTACTTGGTGAGTGATGGCTCGAGGTTATCAATGAGAAAGTAGACAACAGCATGGAGGGTAGCCAGTTGCCCAGCTGTTGTGCTGCCTAAGGCATACTTAAAAATGTAAAGGCTGTGTGTGCAGTTTATCCAGACTCGATGATCTAGGGCAGGTAGAAACCCCGTTCCAGGATTCTTTGATTTTTTTTTTTACTACAAAAGTTTGCGAACTCAAGCTGAGACCAGCATAACAAATGGAAATTAAAATCAGAAAAGAAGGGCAGACGTTCACTAGTTCTTTTTCCAAAAAGACCCAAGTGTATATCCTGGCACCCACATCAAGAAACTCAAAATCCGGCTGGAGAAATGGCTCAGAGTCTTCCAGGAGTCATAAGTTCAATTTCTAGCAACCACGTGGTGTGGCTCACAACCACCTATAATCGGATCTGATGCCCTCTTCTGGCCTGCTGTATACATAATAAATAAATAAATCTTAAAAAAAAAAAGAAAGGAAGGAAGGAAGGGAGGAAGGAAGGAAGGAAGATAAGGAGAAAGAAGGAAAGAAAGAAAGAAAGAAAGAGAGAGAGAAAGAGAGAGGAAGAGAGAGAGAGAAACTCAAAATCACCCGGCTCCTCGGTGGTGATTGTTAATAGAAAGCTGTCCCACACCCTCTAGCTCCAAGGGACCTAACAACTTCTTCTGGCCCCTGGGGGCAGCTGCACATGTGTTGCATATACACATTACACATAAATAAATAGTAAATATTTTTCAAGAGCAGGAGAGAAAATAATCAATTTTATGTGAGGTAAACTATAGAGCATAGCCACACACCTGCTTCCTTTAGATCGCTAAGTTTCCAGAGCCAGCATTTATCAAGTTGCAAATTCTCAGAAGGGTGGCGGTAGTCTTGTCTCCCAGACAACACTTGATGTATACACATGTAGGTTTGACTCTTGATTTCTCTGCAGTCAAATGCTCTACCACTGAGCTCTACCCCCCCGCCGTCCTGTCTCTGACAGATGAACATTTCATGTTGCTTTCTCCCTGTGCCTGGCATCCCTATTGCCAAATTCCTTCCAGTATTGATTGGCTGCTGCTTTGGTGACTGCATCAAGTATTGGCTGCTGAGCCAAACAGTTAAAAAAATGTTTTTCGAGCCTCCAGTGAGAGCTGCCATCTTCTCTCCGGTGAGTTCCTAAGCCGGGAGCAGTCAGCAGGGAGG
>NW_022196914.1:53000225-53001522 GCF_008632895.1 Mastomys coucha
AAATGATCTAAGTGTGTGCATAGATGTTTATTTTCCTTCAGTAAAGTGGCTTTGAATGATTTTTGTTATTATTAGGGAATTAAAGAAGAATTTGCCTTAAAAAAATGTTTTTCAAAATGCATTTTAAGGAATGACAAGCTATATTGTTGAATTTAAACACACACACTGTGTAAACACCACCCCACTACTCCACCTCCCCATTCCACCCCCACCCCCCAAAAACATCACTTCACACTCTATAATCCTAATATATATGTTTTTATGACAAAGAGGAGAGATTTTTAGAGGTATTGCTCTAAAGCCATCTTGCACCTAATTCTTACATTAACCAGGCTGGTGAGACATTACTCATATGTCACTGTTTATCCTGCTACAACATTACTATTTATCCCACTACAAAGCAAAGTTACATGGAAACAAGTTCTGACTTACAAAAATGTGATAAAAAATAACCACTCCTTCATTCAATACTCATGAACATGCCAGGCAGTGGTGGCTCACGCCTTTAATCCTAGCACTTGGGAGGCAGAGGCAGGCAGATTTCTGAGTTCAAGGCTAGCCTGGTCTACAGAGTGAGTTCCAGGACAGCCAGGGCTACACAGAGAAACCCTGTCTCAAAAAAAAAAAAAATACTCATGAACAGGTAAACATAAATGTCTAGTTTTTAAACAAATTCTGATTCCTGTCATTTAATAAGGACATTCTATTTACATGATTGGTTATGCCTTTTAAGGTTTTATATATTTTCATGTGGAAAATATATAAAACCTTAAAATTATTTGCTAGACTGCCATTGACTATAAAATGTATCACTTACAAAATGAACAGGTTTATTTCATATCATTCCATTTTTAGATATTTCTAGAAAAAAACCTGCTATAACTTCCTATAATTAGACTGCAGCATCTAAGAAAATTAGCAAATCCTTACTTATTTATCTGAGGATTCTTTACTATAACTATATAATTATACATTTTATATATGTATTATATGTGTGTAATTATATACAAGATATATAATTATATATATTTATTGTAACTATATAATTATGGTTATAAATATATAACACATATATAAGATATATAATTCATGTAACTATATAATTATAGCTAGTCTTCATGCCCAGAGTTTGTGATGCACAGGTCTGGGCTGTCAATACTTCTTGTCTAATCTGGTTTTTGGAAAGACTTCATTCACATCCTCAGTTGTCATCTGATCACATGGAATCATGCTGTCTTAGTCAGGGTTTCTATTCCTGCACAACATCATGACCAAGAAGCAAGTTGGGGAGGAAAGG
>NW_022196914.1:53002733-53007437 GCF_008632895.1 Mastomys coucha
CTGAAGACAGCTACAGTGAATTAACGCTGGAGCAAGTGGGGCCGGAGCGAACTGGGCCAGCAGAGGTCGTGAGTTCAGTTTCCAGCAGCCACACACATGATAGCTCACGGTCATCTGTACAGTTACAGTGTATTCATACCCATAAAATAAATAAAATAAATCTTTAAAAAAAAAAAAAAAAAAAGAAAGCAGATTGAGCAAGCCATGTGAAGCAAGCCAGTCAGCAGCACCCCTCCACGGCCTGTTCAGTGATGAACTGTACTGTGGAAGTATTAGAGTAAACCCTTTCCTTTCCAACTTGCTTTTTGTTCATGGCGTTTCATGGCAGCAATAGAAACCTTACCTAAGACAGTATTAAATTTCTTTTCTAAGTCATCTACAATCCTGCCTTGGCCACATTAACTTTGCTGCAAGACTAGTCAATTGCCTGAGGTTTCCAAGGGTCTTTTTATGCTGTCCGTTGTGACTAATGCTGCATGTACTTGGGAGTGCAGATATTTCTGCCAGGCACTAATTTATCATTTTTCAGGATATGTACGTAGTGGTGGAACCAATCGATTGTGCAGTGTTTGGAGGCTCATTTTTCCTGAGGTGATATAACAGACACATGTAGTCACCTCAGAAAGGGAGCCCACAACAGAATAAGCTAGCAATGCACCAAAATCAATCAGGTGAGTCGGTGAGTCATTAATGGGATGACTATGTGTGAATGAGTGGGAGTTACTCTCAGTTAGAATTACATGCTGAATAAACCCGTTCCTCCCAGAGTGCTCTCTGCTCATGGTGTTTTGTTGCAGCAACAGAAACCCTAAGAACGGTGAAGAGTTATAACTAGAAGCAGCTGGGTTATGGGAAAGCCCCCAAGTATGGTGATTGTTGCTAAGGCTGCTGACCCTAGGATGCTTTTACAATTCTGCTGCTCATGGTCTGCCTTCGCAGGGGTTTATTCCTTTTCCTAATGCCAAGGGGGGGGGCTGCTATTCTCCCAGATATGTGACCTTTGCTTTACCTCCTAAGACTCGTGAGCCCCCACCCACTCCCCAGAGGAAATGTTTTAATATAGAGGAAAATGCCATATAACACATGACGCTTGTGCTTTTAACTTTTAGGGTTTATTTTTAGTTGTTTCTTTCTTCCTTCCTTCCTTTCCTTCTTTCTTTCTTTTTCTTTTAGAAATATTGTTTTTCTTAATTCTTTTTTATAGTTGCATAGTATAGTATTCTGCTGTCATTTATGATCCATGGTTTATTTAACCTGTTACATACTATTTGATAACTGGATTGGCTTCAGTACTCTCCTCCTTTAAGAAATATCGCCCAGGGTAGGGAGATATTCAGGGGGACCTCTACCCTTTCAGAGGAAAAGGAGATGGGCAAGGGGCTATGTGAGGGGGATGGAGAGGAGAGGGGGCCGCAATAGGGATGTGACATGAATGAATAAATAGAAAGTAAGGAAGAAAGGAAAGAAAGAGAGAGAGAGAGAGAGAGAGAAAGAAAGAAAGAAAGAAAGAAAGAAAGAAAGAAAAAAAGAAAGGGAGAGAGGGAGGGAGGGAAGAAGGAAGGAAGAAAGGAAGAAAGAAAAGAAGGAAGAAAGGAGGGAAGGAAGAAATATTGAATGCTACCAAAAGAGAATCATAAACACCAAGCCAGGTGAAAACTCTTTATCTACAATGGTGTCCTGAAACATATACTAGACACAACAGTCACACGAAGCTTGAGGGAATAGCCAACTAGTATCTGATTTGACTGAAGGCCCACTTCCCAAGATGGAACCCATACCCTGTACTGCTTGGGTGACCAGAGACCAGATAGTCCAGGGACCTAGGGTAAAACCAAATAATACTGCTGGAAAAACAAAAACAAAAACAAGAAACAATCAACTAAACAACAAAAAACCACAATGATAAAATGACTCCTAATGATATCTGCTACATTTATAGATCAGTGCCTTGCTTGGCCATCATCATCAGGGAACCTTCTCCCTGCAGCAGATGAGAACAGAGACTCACAGCCAGACATTAAGCAGAGGGTGAGAGACGTTTGGAACACTCAGCCTTAAAAAGGATGTCTTCATCAAAACCCTCTCCTCAGAGCTCAGGGAAATTCACAAAAGAGGAAGCAGAAAAAGTGTAAGATCCAACGGGATGAAGAGCACCAAGAAAATAGGGTCCTCGAAATCCTGAGCAAAGTTCATATAAACTGACAGAGACTAAAGCGGTATGCACAGGACCTGCGTGGGTCTACACCAGGTCCTCAGTATGTGTGTGATGGCTTCCAGGTTAGTGTTTTAAGGAATTTCTGTATGGGAACAAGTGGGTCTCTGATTCTTGTGCCTTCTCTTGGGCTCCTATTCTTCTTTTGGTCTATCTTATCCAACCTTGATGTGATAGGTTTTTTTATTATCTTGTATTTTATTTTGTTACATTCTATTATTATTTCTTAGAATTCTGTTCTTTTCTAAAGAGATATAGAAAGGGAGTGTGTCCAGATGGGTGGGGAGAGGGGAGAAAGAGAAGAGAGGAGGAGGAGGGGAGGAAGAGAGCAGGGGAAGAACTGAGAGGAATAGAGGGAAGAAAATGGTAATTAGGATTAGTATATGAGAAAAGAATCAATTTTTAGTAAAAGGAGGGTAAAAGAAATATGCAGTTGGTGTTGGGGAGATGGCTCTCTTGGTAAAGTGTTTGCCATGCAAGCATGAGGACCAGAGTTTAAATCCCCAGCACCAAGATTAAAAACAGGCACAATGGTGTGCCCTTGTAGCCTTAGCACTGGAGAGGCAGAGACACAAAGATCCCTAGGACTTGCTGGGCCATCAGTCTAGCCAAACTGGTGAGTTCCAAGTTAAGCAAAAGACCCTGTCTCCAAAAACAAGGTGGAGACTGATAAGAGAGCTATAGCTGTCACACACACACTCGTATGCTCACCCCTGGCACATCAATATATGCACATGAGTATATTCACACACATACAAATCTGCAGTGGTAAACTTCATCTTGTTTTGTTCCTCTGTGTATATCTGTGCTATATCTGTGGTATAATTCTTAGAAGCAGAAATACTGGGTTACAAAATAAGATGAATTGATAATTTTTCCTTCTGTAAGTTTACATTGATTTGCATGTCTGCTAATAACACAGAGAGAGCTTGTTTCCCCACAGAATTACAACCAGAGTACATTCTCTGTACATGGCAGATACAAAAAATAATAAAAAAGAATATTTTAATTCTACCATTTCAGTACAAAAAATAATTGCCTAAACTTCAAAGAATTCCTGGGGAGAACAGGATAATAAGTTTTAAAAACTGAATTGTTTATACTCCCAGGGCTGAGGAAATGGCTCAGTGAGAATTGTTTGGTTCAAAAATATGAAGATGTGCGGTTGGATTTCTAACATCACTTAAGCTGGGCCTGATGGTGTGCACGTGTAATCCCAGTGCTGAGGGAATAGAGACAGGCTTCCTGGCCAACCAGACACTGTTCCCAAAACTAAGACAGACAGTCTAAAGACACTAAAAGTCAACTTCTGGCCTCTCTACACAGGCACACACAGCATACCCCCACCCCCACCATTCAATACAAAAAGATAGTTTATACCTCCATAAAAATAAAAGTATTCATTTACCGGCATGTGCACATGAGTATGTACACGGGAGTGCATGTACAGGAGTATGTTGTGCATGTGTATGGAGGTCAGAGGTCAATCATGCCACTCCCTTTCAGGAGCAATTCACCTTGTTGTTGGGGCACGGTCTCTGTTGTTCTGCTCAGGGGAGGCTGTCAGGAGCCATCATAGAAGAAGCTAATAACTAACAGGTGATCTTTATGAGATGAGTCCACCTTGGATTAAAATCCACGACAGATTTGCTCCAACAGGCAAGACCCAAGAGAAATTCATTTTAGAAAAGAATCTCCATTGTTAATATGCTTTTCCTGTTATTATTAAATATATAACAAATACTAGGTATTAGTCCATCCTTTTGAGCAGATCTCTGTAGAACAACAAAGATATATTATCTTGTAGTGATGCTATATAGACAAATAGATAATAATGCTATAGAATTCCTGATTTCATTCAAATAATTTTAGGAACAAAGTTTTTAGAGATGGTCTTAGTTGCTAGAAAGATGTATTAAAGTTAGAATCAAGAATAGTAAGTAAAGGCTGCATAATAAGAAATACAATGAGCTTTCATAAGTACACTAAAAAGAGAAATAAACTCGGGATAATTTTGTGTTCAAGGAAAAACATTTAAGTCCAAGGATAAAATCACAGGTGTGCACTAGGATAAGGCAAGGCCTTGTAAAAACTGTTGCTTTGGACTTTTAATGAGTTTAAACAATGAAACACTGCTTTGAACTTAATATCAACATCCTCTGTAACTCCCATTTTATGTGACATTTTATTGTAAGACCCCCAGAGCTGGGGAGACCCTCACTCAAGTCTCAGGATGACACAACCACCCAATAACTCATGAGAGACGGATCTTGATGCAAACAGCATGAGGTTTATTCATGGGGAGGAGGGGAAGCCAGTATACTGGGGACGAGCAATAACCCTCGCAGGGGCAGAGGAGCTCAACCCTGAGCACAAGAAGTGAGGGGTATTTAAAGGGAAAAACCACAAACTAGGGGAGTAAGAGGGTTACTGAGGACACATAACAAAAGAACAGTGGAAAATTCTAAAGGGACCCAACCCCTGATTGAGTC
>NW_022196914.1:53007723-53027585 GCF_008632895.1 Mastomys coucha
TTACATTTTTTTCTTTTTTCTTTTTTAAATTTATTTATTAATATATAGACACACCAGAAGAGGGAGTCGGATCTCATTACAGATGGTTGTGAGCCACCATGTGGTTGCTGGGATTTGAACTCCGGACCTTTGGGAGAGCACTCAGTGCTCTTACCCACTGAGCCATCTCACCAGTCCCGATTTTTTCTAAAGAACTTTTTGTCTAAGAAGGTATAAAAGACTTGGGGAGCTTTGCCCCATCCACCCACTCATCCATCCAAATGTATATGTCTGTTTGTGTGTAAATATTTGTGTATGTTTGTAAGTGTGCATGAATACTTGTGGAGTTGATTGTGACAGTCAGGCCCAGCCAGAGTATGGGTTTGTGAATGTTTGAATGTATATGTGTCTGTGCATATTTGCCTGTATACAGTATCTTAATTCTTTTCCTTTCCTTTCTCTCTGGTTCACAAAGAGTTAGATAGCTTAGCCAGAGAGGTTTCTGGCTGATTCACCAGAGAAAGCAGTGCCATCGATAAATCTTTTCACTTATCCTCTACTGTTTTATAATGAGATGCTAAGCAGTTTCTTGCTTCAGAGGAACTAAGAGGCAGGTTAGCTACCGCAGCTAAGTGACTTAGATTAAGATAGGAAAACAGTTCATTATTGTACAGCAACTCTAAATACCTCACAAGACCAAGTCTTACCCCCACTGGTGTTCTTCCCCTCTCAAGAACCAAGAACACCATCCCCCAACCCCCAGGAGGTGAAACACAGGAGCACTAGGCTGTGTTTTTTCCTCAATGCTGGGTGTGGCTCATGGAAGGCAAAATGCAGTCTGGGACAGGGGTCCCAGTCCTAGAGAAAACACAGGGAGAAGTGGAGGTCTGGAGGGCCCAGACAGATCCTGATGAGCCTGGGACTGGGGTGGAACCTGGCTTAGCTCTGAGTGAGTGGTTACAGGATTAAAGAGGCATCTACAGGAGACTTAGAATCAGTTCTGTATGACAAGCCCCCCACCCCCACCCGGCAGTCCTTGTAGGAGACAGTTCTTGCTTTCTTCAAACTGTTTTATTCGTGGTGGATGAGGATGCATGTGTCTTAACTCAGGGGGAATCAGGGACTAGATACCTTTTGCAGGAAGGGATATCCAGGAAGGGACATTTGTTGGTTAAACACTGGGGGCCTATCTAGTCACCTCATTAGCATGGAGAACTCCAGGTTCTATGCTATGTGACCAGATATCAGAGTCCTCTTAATGGGGTGTCATGGTCACAGGAGCTAATTTTAACTCCCCTTGTTCTCAATTATGAAATGTACCAGGATTCTGAACTTGCTGCTTCCTACCAGTCTGATGGCACAGTCCCCTGCCTCACAGGTCTGTCACTGAATCTTGGGGTTTGCTGACTAGGCTAGGCTGGATGCCATGTCTCTTGATGTTTACATGGGAGCTGGGGATTGAACTCAGGCCCTCGTGATTAAACTGAGCGCTCAGTTATCCTCTCTTTTTCCTCTCTTCCTTCCTTCCTTCCTTCCTTCCTTCCTTCCTTCCTTCCTTTCTCTCTCTCTCTCTCTTTCTCTCTCTCTCTCTTTCTTTCTTTTGATAAAGGATGTCAGAAATAATTAAACATTGTATTGTATATTCTCTCCCTAGGACTTTTACTTCAGTTTAGTAACACATATTCATGAGTTTAGGCTCAAAAACCCATGTATACAAAGCCATATTAAAGTGATCTGTACAACTAGGAACTTTTTTTTTTTTCAATGAACAAACCACAAATAACTAAACTTCTCAAATTGTCTCTATCAATGGCTCAAAAATGTGTTCAAATGAGAAGAGAAGAGAGAACATGGATTATTATATGGATAAAACAAATTAATAGTTAACTCTGAGTCACCAACGGTGTATCAGTGTTCCGTTAGGGAAAAATAAATAAAGAAAAGCACCTCTCCTGTCATCTGAAGTGAGCACAGATCTGGACGGTGTGCTTCAGAGTCCCTGTATCTTCCATCCTCCATCTGTTGTGTAAGTCTGAATCTGTGCAGGCTGGGAGGCTGGGCTGAGAATCCATCCTTGTGCCTGTGTCTGTCCCCTAACCAATGTTTTGCTTTGTCTTTATTGAACAGCACAGAGAGCGTCACAGGAGGAAGGAATGGAATACGTTCAAGAAATCTTTAATAGAGTTTTACAAGGGATAGAGTCACTGACGCCAACTGATCCCAGCAGACCCAATAACAACCAGTACCACAAGCATGATTGTTTATCAACCAAACCCCACAAATGTTGCATTTATCACGTCTGGTAGATTTTAGAATGTTCCTTTTGACCTCTATGCTTGTTGCTTTCAGCAAATGATACACATGCATTACTCATGGGTCAGGGGCCTAAGTTAAGATTACAGGTACACACTAGCTTAGATTGTAAAAGTTGGTTGTTATGTTGTTCTCTTAAAGGTAAGTTAAACAAACAGACTGAGTACACACAGTAGGATAGAAGTCTTCAGTGACTTCAAGGTTTATCATTAACTTCAGGGTGAAGTCCAGCAAAAGTTCCTGGAATGTAAGAGATGCTTTTTGAATATTTTATTGTCACAAATTACAGCTCCCCACTTAAGTGTCTGCTTAACTAGAAAGCAATTTGGTTGTCTCAGTATGTCCACAGCCAATATATACTTGTGTAAAATACAGTCACCAATCAGGATTGGCTCTGGATCAGTCCTGAAATAGTGGCTATTGCCAATCGTCAATTAACTTAAGGCTTTTCAATCCAACTTACATACATTGTAAGCCATGAAAGCATTGGCTTTCTACCGGAACACACGACCATTTATACCTATCAGAAAGTTGTATGAGTGCTAACCTGATCCATTATCTCTAGATCAAAATAGCTAGTACAGTTACACCTGTCTAATAGGTTTAAAACACTGAGGCTTGGAGAGGTATAATTTTCTCAAGTTCATACAACCAGGAAGGGTTTATCCAAATTTAATTTAGCCAGAATTAAATCCAAACTTTTGATGCTGGTGTGGATGGTCCTCTATCCCTCCCTTATACAACTTCACCTCTGCAGTGTCCTGTATATTCATTCTCATGTGTGTTCTGTAACTCCCCCTTCTTCTTCAGACTCTCCCCTGCTTATGATTCCTTTTCTAAGTTCCATTTCCTACCCACACCTATGCACCCATATCTCCAAGATTTATATCTGGAAATATAAATTTCAGCCTAATATTTATTTAAAGGCATTGACCTGGGCCTTTTGTTTTGTTTTAAGATGGCCTTATTCTGTAGACTAGGCTATATTAGAACTCATTCTGAAGCCCAGACTGGCCTCAACTCACTACAATCCTCCTGCCCCAGCCTCCCAAAGGATGCCAGATTAAATTAAAAACCTTTACTGGGGCATCAAGAGAAACATCTTTTATCTCTAGTGTAATAGAATAATATGTATTAGCAAGGATAACTTTGGGTTTTTTTTTGTTTATTTGTTTGTTTTGCTTCAGATGATTTTCACAGTAGTTAATTTTTCTCAGTTAGTCACAGGTATTAGTTTGGCTTCTTAAATGACTGTCTTCCACTGAGACAGGGTTCCATGTTAATATTTAACATATTTTACATCTATGTCTGTCTTAGTCAGGGTTTCTATTCCTCCACAAAACATCATGACCAAGAAACAAGTTGGGGAGGAAAGCTTATACTTCCACATTGTTGCTTATCACTAAAGGAAGTCAGAACAGGAACTCACCCAGGGCAAGAACCTAGAGGCCATGGAGGATGTTGTTTACTGGATTGTTCCCCCTGGCTTGCTCAGCTTGCCTTATTATAGAACCCGGGACCACCAGCCCAGGGATGGTGCCATTCCCAATGGGCCCTCCCCCTTGATCACTAATTGAGAAAATGCCTTACAGCTGGATCTCATGGAGGCATTTCCTCACCTGAAGCTCCTTTCTCTGTGATAACTCCAGCTTGTGTCAAGTTGACACACAAAACCAGCCAGCACAATGTCTGTATGTATTTGAACCAGACCTGCATCATCTCACTGTAACCTCTACTGAGGTCTAATTTACTCCTCAGTGATGGAGTGCCTGCCTAGTAGCACAAGGCTGTGTGTTGAGTCCCCATTTCAAAAATTTTCCATCTTACTGACTCAAATAGTTTCCATTAGTGCTCATTTTCATGATTTTTTTTCCACTTACCAATTTTTTTTTCTGGTTCGAGACAGGATTTCTCTGTATTACCCAGGCTATCCTGGAACTCACTCTGTAGACCAGGCTGTCCTCGGACTCAGAAATCCACCTGCCTCTGCCTCCAAAGTACTGGGATTAGAGGCATGCACCACCACTGCCCTGCTCAATTTTTTTTCCTTATTTTCCCACTACACTAAGTATTCCTACATTTTGTCTAAAAGAAACATTTCTCACTTATTTGTCTGTCTGTCTGTCTGTCTGTCGGTCTGTCTGTCTGTCTGTCTGTCTAGTATTTGGTGGTAGGGTCTCAGTGTCTCATTGTGTAGCCCAGAAGCTCTTACTAGCCTTCAGCTGTATAGTGCAGGGTGGCCTTACACGCTCAATCTTCCTGCCTCCACCTCCCCAATGCATGTACACTACCACATACTGCCATCAAACACTGCTTCTTCTGAGACAGAATTGTATACTGTGCTATTTTATACTGTACATTCAATTTATGTTAAATAATATTAATAAGTATTTTTGACAAGCCAATCAGCTGGAGTTCGAAAGTTGTTTTTTGCCAGCCCAAGAGTGAAATAAGTGACTATAGACAGATACCCTTAGCATACTATTCACATCTGGATTTATCCCAGTTATAAACTATGGAGAACATCCTGATTTATCCATATTTTTTTAATAATCTATTTAATTTTATGTTATGTAAGTTGGTGTTTTGCTCATATTTATGTCTGTGTGAGGGTGCCAGGGCCCCTGGAACTGGAGCTATAAACAGTTGTGAGCTGCCACGTAGGTACAGGGAGTTGGTCCTCTGGAAGAGCAGCCAGTGCCCTTAACCACTGAGCCATCTCATCAGCTGTAGTGGCTATTCCTGGTTGTCAACTTGACTATATCTGGAATGAACTACAATCCAGAATTGGAGGGCTCACCTGTGATCCAGATCTTGCGGCTGGAAGACACAAGTTTCCAACCTGGATCTTGGCATGGAGATCTTGAGCATAGTGGCCATGAAAAGCTTAGGCCCAGGCAAGGTAATACACGCCTTTAATCCCAGGAGACTGAGTCAAGGAGATCTCTGAGTTCAAGGTCAGCCTGGGACAAAGCAAGTCCCAGATCCAGGCATGGTGGTGCACACCTTAATCTGGACCACACCTTCCACTGGAGACCTCCATAAGAACATTGGAAGAAGGGTTGCTCTTCTTCGAAGCTTGCATTTATTTGCCAGCACATCTGTTAGATCCTGTTTGAAACACCCAGCCTCGAAGAACTGAGCAACTACTAGATTCTTGGACTTTCAATTCACAGCTGACCATTGTTGAGGAGTTGAACTACAGACTGTAATCTGTAGTAATCATAATAAATTCCCTAATAAATATAGAAAAACATTCCATATGTTCTATGTAGAGAACCCTGACTAATACATCAGCCCTTATTTATCCATACTCTAAAAGAAACTGGTAGCTTGAATTTCTGAATATTCTTCAGTTGAACAGAGGACAAAGGATGCCTTATTCTGAGGCTTGCTTGTACAAAATTAATTACAGGGCAAATATCAATTTGTTGGTACCAGCACATCCCCCATGTAACACTAACAAGTTTGAAAGTTCACATTGCTATCTAAATCACAGTTTTATTTTGAAATTCTAACCTAACCTCTTTTTGATCTTAAGGGTCTACAGAAGTCAATTTGAAAACCCAGAGGTCTAGAGAACCAGAACACTGGGCAAGAATCCCTATTGGTGACTTAAGTCTCCAGCTTCACAGATAAGATCTGTTTCACACTGTTGCTTGTCATCCATAATTACAAAATATGATGCTTTTCATGAAAGTTCTATCTTGCACTGAAGATAAACCATGAGCCTGAAGATGTAACTCAGTGGGTGGTAGGTTGCTTGTTTGACATGCATAGAGCCCTGGATAAGAAGGATCTGAAGTTCAAAGTCATCTGCAACTACACAAGGAGTTCAAAGCTAGCTGACACTACAGACATCCTCTTAAAAAAGAAAACATGGGGGTGGGGTGTGGAGAGATGGCTAGGCAGTTAAAAGCACTGACTGCTCTTTCAGTTTTTTATTTTTTTGGGTTCAAATCCAAAAATGTGAACCCATGTGGCAGCTCACATCTGTCTGAAACAAGATCTGATAGCCTCACACAGGCAAAATACATGTGGACAAAACACCAATGCACATAAAAATAAAAATAAACAACAAAAGAAAAGTTGGAAGCTAGGCAGCATCATACATACTTAGTCCCAGCACGTGGAGGGCAGAGGCAGACCGATTTCTTTGAGTTTGAGGTTAGCCTAGTCTACTCAGTGAGACCCTATCTAAAACAAGCAAACAACTCATAGATAGTATTTAGATGCGGCTATATTGTATTTGAGGGTAGAGAAATGGCTCAAAGGTTAAGAATGACTGTTGCTCTTCCAGAGGACCTGAGTTTGATTCCCAGCACCCAGATTCGGTGGCTCACAGTTGGGTAACTCCAAGTGTGATCTGATGCTCTGTTTTTGCCACACCCATACCTCTCTTGTAGGGGGAGGTGCTGATAGTAAGGTCTGGTTCCCTGATTGGTTCTTGATTTGGTCAATAAAGGAGGCTGGGAGCCAATTGCGGGGTGGAAGGGTCAGGTGGGACTTCTGGGTCCCAGGCGGAAGAGGAAATGGAGGAAAAGACACAAACGGTTATTATGTAAGATCTGGGGAAGCCAGAAGCGGATAGCCAAGGAGGTTGGCAGAGATGGGCTGATACAGGTTAGCTGATAAGTTCAGGGCAGGAGAGTCTGTGTCCGGCAATTGTGCTAGTAAGCAAATTCTAAAGTAAGAAAACTGTCTGAGTGTTTTTTCATTCACTGAGCAAAGATGGGTAGAGAGAGAAGGTGGGTTGGTAATGGTGGCTTGGTGAAGCTAAGCTAAGGAGGAACAAAAGAAAAGCAAGAAGTGGGGCTGGCAGCAGCTGATCTTGGAGCTAAGCCTGGAGAAGCCAGAGCGCTCTCTCTCTCTCTCTCTCTCTCTTTCTCTCTCTCTCTCTCTCTCTCTCTCTCTCTCTCTCTCTCTCTCTCTCTCTCTCTCTCTCTCTCTCTCTCTCTCTCCCTCTCTCCCTCTCTCCCTCTCTCCCTTTCTCCCTCTCTCCATCTCCTTCTCTCTCTCACATACACACACACATACATACTTTATAAACAAAAAAAAAAAACCCAAAAACTACAGAAAAAAAAAGTAATTCATACACTATGAATCTTTAAAAGTTACAAGTTACTAGATACCTGTAAAACTCCAAAACTCAGGGAATATGTTAAAGCATTTAAAAGACAGGGATTTATTTACAAAGGGCATTGGATAGTATTCCATTCCCAGTAGATGACCAACACAAAGTATTTGGGACAGGAGGTTTTCGGAGGGGAAACCAGGAAAGGGGATAACATTTGAAATGTAAATAAAGAAAATATCTAATAAAAATTAAAAAAATTAAAAAAATACTTAAAATTTTGCAGTGGTAAACAAGACTACATAAAAATATGGTTTTTGTTGTTTTGTTTTGTTACTAGCCCTCTAGTGGTCCTCTCTGAGGAGCTATTGCCAAGAAATAGTTCCTAAGGGAAAGGGAGTCATTTTCCTCAGTGATGTAGCATAAGTAAATCATCCGTGCTACCCGAGCTCCTGCAAGCAACCCTGATTAAACTCAGTATCCCAGAAACAAAGCAGGAGGGGACTTCTCTGTTTGTATATATACACCTATGTATGTATGTATGTATGTGTGTGTATATATGTGTATGTATATATATGAAATTCTCAAATAATAAAAATAAACAGAAAAGAATGATAACCAATCTCCCCAACAGGCCGATTTCAAACAACAAGATAGTATCTGTCTGCTTTCGTCCTCACCTAAGAAAGCAATCTGAAGCTAACCAATCAAGTACTTTTCTGCTGTGTCTGTTTCAGAGATTTACAAGGAAAGGGAGCAGGAGATAGTCTGCTTCTTTCTTCCTACTTTATCTACCCTTCTCTATGTACAACACCGTTCTTGAAACATAGACACATTTCCCCAGCAGCCAGAGAAACCAAGTGTCTCCAGCTTGAAATCCCAGAGCTGTTAGCCAAAGTCCACGTTTAACCCAGGCTGGGGTATAAACACGCAGTCCAGTGAGGTAGAAGTCTTTCATTCTCACTGTGTCTACGTGTACTTACCTCCCAGAGCTCCTTGGCCCTACAAGATCTCTCGAATTTATAAAATCCACCTGATTGTGCTCACTGTCATGGGGTGAGGCTGCAGCCTAGGCTTCGCACTCCATCATCTGGGGTGATGTCATGGGGGAGCAGAGACATGGTATTTTCCATGCAATGCCTTTATCTGGATAGGTTTTGTCAGCCATCTCTACGGTGCCACACTCTCCGGGAACATGCTTTCTAAGGGCTTCTCGTGTTGTGGTGATTCTCTTTCTGCTTGGTGACTGACACCAGTTTAGAATATACAAGAGCCCAGGAACTGGGGGCCTTGCCAGTATTCTGTTTGCTTTGCACATGATGCCAGGTGGCTTTTGCTCAGTGAGAATCGAGAAATTGCTCCTGCTCTGTTCTGGCACTCAAACCCAGCTCCCTTAGAGTGCTCGTTTCCACCCACCGCCACCCCAAACCCCCAACAGAAAGCCTACTCTCTCCCTTCATTTGGAAGAATGAGAGGAATTTTTGCACCTAAAAGGAAGAATCTAGAAACGCCTCTATGTTTCAAGTTATGATGTCCTTCCCCAGAGGCTTCGGTTCCCCAGTGTACCCTCATGTGCAAGCTGAGGGCTAGAAGAACAACACAGGCGAGCAGAGCCGGAAGAAAGCGTCTAGGGTGCTTTACCACTGTAGTTTGCCTTTTCATAGTTATTTTTCTCCCTTAACTCCAACATATTCCATACAAATAGAATGGGAAAACTAAGTACTAATTTGAAAACAAGTGTTAAAATATTACAGTGAGATCATTGTAAGTACTTCCCCTTCTAGAATCTCCTATCCCCCCCCAGAAATGGTTAAAGAAATTAGAAGAAAACAATCAAACAAACGAAGCACTTTCCTTTTATTGTTTTTATTCACATTTTTCACTTGGTTAACGATCATACAGTGGTTATTAAGGCCCAAGCTTCTCTATCTACTGAGTGAGATGATATAGGTTCCTCTTATCCTATGGCTCCTCCTTGGTGGAATCAGAAGATCTACCCTGGGTGAATGACAGTTTTGGCTCAAGTTGGATCTACTTCTGGCGGCTTCTACCGAAAGCTGCTAACGGTTCTTCTCCTTTTCCCCCCCAGAGATTTCTTCGCAACGCGGGCGTTGAAGCGGTTATTCCGAGCCTTCTTAGCAAGGCAATTATCCGGGCTCCTGAGAATCTTCGGTTTCCTAGTCATCGCGCTTTCCGTTGTCCTCAGGGTATGCTTGGAAGCTTCCGTCTTGTCTGCTTCCGCCGCCTTCGGACATTTCTTGTCCTGCTCACCAGACACCTGCAAAGGCTTCTCATGCCCGGGTGCTGCTTCGTGGAGATGGAACTCCCTGAGGATATCTACCCTCTGTTGTAGGATCTGACATTCATTCTCTAGCAGTGCTGCGATCAAATGCAGCGAGTGGGTGTCGTGGCTCAGCTTCTTCACCTGCTCTTCCAGCTTCTGCTTGGTGGATACTTCATTGTTGGACTGGGTTTGCAAACAGATTAGGTCGTTGTCAGTAGTTTCTCTGCTTTCTTTCTGGCATTCCTGATATGACCTCATTAGTTCGCTGAGCTCATTGTGCTGTTTACTCCAATGATCCGCTTCCTGCAGTAACTGCTCCATGTTGTTCCTGAGTTTTCTGTACTCTCCACGAAGGTGAAGGGATCCATTCCGCCAACTTTTCGTGACCACCTGCACACCATCAAAGCATCGCTTTTCTTCTGAATTGCACAGATCCCTTGAAAACCTTGGTATCATGTTCTTAGCACTCTGGTTTTTCAATAACATCTCCTGCCTCATTGTGTTCTGTTCTCTCTCTGGGTCGAAATTAGTGAATAGATTATCTTTAAATCGTATTTTATTTCTCTTCTCAACACTTCTGACGTCAAGTTCTGATTGGTCTTCAGAAGTACAGCCATCATCAGAAGGCTCCCCAACTGTAGACTTCTCTTCAAAGCCTGCTATGTTTTTAAGAACATCTTTAACGTCTTTTAAGAGATTGCTAAATTTCTGTACCCTCCCTTTTTTTCCTACTGGACAGATAATATTCTTTGGTGGTGGGAAGGAGTGGCAGCAGAAAGTAGGGAGTGATCCGATTTCAAGGAGGGAAATGGTGATCCCAGAGTTCGGTGGTTCTTGCTTAGCATCAGGAGCAGGGTTAGGAGACGGACAACGGGCAGGCATCTCAGCTGAACTGTCAGTGTCCGACATTGGGACCTGAGGAAAGCAGAGAACCTTAGAGAGTCCAGGAAGGATAGATGGCAGTCTCCTGTGAGTCGGTGGAGGAGATGGAACCAAGCAGGAGTTATGGACCAGAGTTAATGACTGAGACCAGGGAGGTGGTATTCAGGTAGAAGATTACATCTCAGATAGCCCAGGGGGAGGGGTTGGGAAGGGGGACCAGGAGCTGGAGCTCCATCTCCCTTCTGCTAGGCTTCTGGTATTTTTTCCAAGGCCCCAGCAACTAGGTCTTTATTCTGTCATTGCCCCTCTGAGGCAACACATTCTGTTTCTTTTACATCACAATGGAAGTCCCTTAAACTCCTGTCCCACAACTCAGACACCACAGCCAACCTCACTCCTCCCACATAGGGCCTCTCCATATGCCTACCCCCTCTTCTCTATTAGGCTCTTCATTGTAAGAGCATTACAGCAATTTCCTACCTCACCCTTCCACCCCCAACCTCACCACACCACACCACCCTGAGCCAACCGCAACCACAGTGTTCCACCTAAGGTTATTTATAGTTGAGAGAGAAAGCTCACCAGGCTGAATGAGAACTCTTTCATACAAGAAGTGTTGCTTCTGTTGTAGGAGAGATGTTTTAAAAGAGTTAGGGATGTGTGGCGATTTCAATGAGAATGGCCTCCTTAGACTCATGGATTTGAATACTTGGTCAGCCAGGGAATGGCACTATTTGTAAGGATTAGGAAGCCTGGTCTTGTTGGAGGAAGTGTCTCACCTATGGGATGGGCTTTGAGGGTTCAGAAAGTCCATTGCAAGCCCAGAGTGTACGGCTCTTCCTGCTGCCTGCAGATCCAGATGTAGAACTCTCAGCCCCTCCTCTTGCACCCTCTCTGCCTGCATGCCACCATGTTTTCCCGCTGTGATGACAATGGACTAAGCTAATGAAACTGTAAGCCAGCCCCAATTAAAATGCTTTCCTTTGTAAGAGTTGCTATGGTCATGTTGCCTCTTTGCAAGGGAACATTGACTAAGACAGGATATAAAGTTGAACTCTCAAAGTGCTCTATCTTTAGTGATTTTAGGACACTAATGTCAGAAATCCTTTCATTCAAAAATATTCTACTGAATGGTCAGAGGCTATGGCATGAATCAACAGCACAGGTATAAATTCTCTGTTTCTCTGTCTCTGTCTCTGTCTGTCTCTGTCTCTCTGTCTCTGTCTCTCTGTCTCTGTCTCTCTGTCTCTGTGGGAGTGGTGGGGGAGAAGAACTCAGGGCTTTCTATATGGTACATGAGTGTTCTACCTCCAACTGTATCCTCAGACCTCTACTTGGGAGTCTTTTTTAAAAATGTGGCACTTTGGCTGGGCAGTGGTGGCACATGCCTTTAATCCTAGCATTTGAGAGGCAGAGGCAGGTGGATTTCTGAGTTTGAGGCCAGCTTGGTCTACAGAGTGAGTTCCAGGACAGAAACCCCGTCTCGAAAAACCAAAAAAGAAAAAAAAAAGTGACACTTTTAAGATAGGCTTTCTGAATGTATTTATGACGTTTCTCATAGTACCTGATTAAAATGACAATGGGTCTAAAGCATTTGAAACAACTCAGTCCAAACAGGAGCTGTATTTTTTTAAAAGGGAATAATCCAAGACTTGGGGGGGAGAGCTTCATGTGTGAGAGCAGCTTCCTGGCAGCTTAAGGACCTGAGTTCGAGTGCTGGTTCTGATGTACTACTGGCACAGTTGTATGTGCCTATAGAACTGTTGGGGTTCAGTGGCTACCTCCAAGATTAGTGAGAAACTCTCTGTCTCAAAGGAATAAGGTAGAATGTAGTGAATTGGAAACAGCATGTCCTCCTCTGACCTTGCACACTTAATGGACATGTGCGCTATACATATACATACCACCCACACATGTTCACACACACAGACACACACAAACTCACACACGTTCTCACTCATACATCCTTAAGAAATGAAATCATTTGAAGCCTATTGTATTCTTGTCTTTGAATCCTAGCATCAGGACCTTGAGAATATTAACTTTGGGCTGGAGAAATAACTCAGCAGATAAGAGCACTGGCTATTCTTCCAGAGGTCCTAAGTTCAATTCCCAGCAACCACGGGGTGGCTCACAACCATCTGTAATAGGATCTGATGCCCTTTTCTGGTATTTCTGAGGAGAACTACAATGGACTCACATACATAAAATAAATAAATCTTTAAAAAAATTATTAAGTTCAAAGAATTTTTTTTGTAAGATTCCTGTTATAGAGAACTCTACTAAATAGCTTTCATGCTGATTTCAAGGGAAAATCCACACTTATTTTTCCCCTGTAGAGAAGAGAAATTTATATTTATTTTTCCTTCCATAGCTATCAAGATTGGCCTTAGTTTCTTTGAGCTTCCTGCTCATCTCTGGCAACTAGGCTCAATGTCTTGGCAATGTAGCCTCTATTCAGCAGAACTTGGCTTGCATTCTGTTTAAGGGTTGCTTTTTTTCTAACTCATACAGTGCCCAGAAGCCAGAGGTCAGAGGTCACCCTCACACACTTTCCAGGTTTTCTTGTGACTGTATTTCTGCTTTAGCCAAAAGTACCATCTGAGACAGGTTTTGTTGGTTTGGCTTGGGGGACTTTTGTTGTTTTGTTGTTTGGTCATTTCCACCTCTACTGTACTGTAATCAGAAACCATCGCTTGTCTAGCATCTATGGCACCCTGAGTTTGAATGGAGAGACAGGTTACATTGCTGAAACAGGAAGCTCTCACTCAAGAACCAACCAGCAAGCATCTTATATCACCACAATACAATTATGGAAGCCAAAGTCAACACAGCACTATCATATAAATGACAGATTCTCCTGGGTTATCCTGTTTCCCCATTAAAATTCTTTTTCTGCACCTGAATCATACCATATTTCCTTGTTGTGTCTAGTTTCTTCTAGGACTTTCCTGATGATGACCAAATAGGCATTTTGTATTTATCTAATTTCTAATCACTTTCTTGAGGTTATGTGCTTTAGGTAGGAGTGTCACAGAAGTAGCATGCCCACATGCCCTCTGTTGATCTGCCCTAAATCTAGTGACTCCATTTGCTTGGGGCTGGTGTCTCATCTATCATACAGTTACCATCTTTGCATTTGTCATGATCAAATATTAAATGAATCACTTTGAGGATATGCAAAGGCCCAGTTCCCCTCATACTTTTGTGCTGATTTTAGTCACACAGGAGAATCTAGCCTGTATTATTACAGTGTTGTTCTAATGGTAAATGTCATTGCCCCAGATGCTTTTGTTTTTATTAATAGGAAGCATTTAATAAAGAATTCAATTATTCATTCTATCTTATGTCTACACAAGCATGGATTTATAGATACTTAATAAAATTATCTGAGCTTAAACACAATACTATCAGGCTGGTGAGATAGCTCAGTGTATAAATGAACTTTCTGTAAAAGTAAGAGGATCTGAGTTCAAATCCCCTACACCCAGGTAAAAAGCCAGAGAGAGCCATGCATGCCTGTAACCCCCAAATTTGGGGGGTAGATACAGGTGGATTTTGAGGGCTCTCTGGCTAGCCGGTCTAGCTGAAATGGCAAGCTTCAAGTTTGGTGTGAGATCCTATCTCAAAAAAATAAAGTGGAAAGCAATAGAGGAAGACATCCCCCCGCAACGTTCTCCTCTGGTCTCTACAAATTCATACATCCACATATTCTGTATACAAGTTCACACCATCATACCACACACTACCACTACCCACCACACATACAAACATGCAAACACACACACACACACACACACACAAACACACTACTATTATTTATGTTCTTGTTCAAATACCTAGGGGTAACTTGAATATGTCAGAGAAAGTTGGTAAAATAAACATCTTTGTTTTAGGTAGTTCTTTTATAGTTTATTTATTTTATGTGCATACATTTTTGTGTGTATGTATGTGTGTGCATCATGTGCATGCCTGGTACCCTCAGATCCTGAAGAGGCTACCAGATCTAGAATTGGAGTCATCATGTAGGTGCGGGGTACCAAACCAGAGCCCTCTACAAGAGCAGCAAGTGCTCTTAGGCCCCAAAGCCATCTCTCTAGCCCTCTTAATAGTTTAAGGAAAAGAAAAAAACTCAGTAGTATCTTGTTGATGACTATTATGGTTAGAATCTTAGGTTTGTAAGGGATGCTGTGCAAAGTGTCATTTTTTTTTTTTTCTTAGAAAGGGGCCTGGTGTACGTGAAGACTTGAAGAAGGCATTGGATCCCCTGGAACTAGAATTACAGATGGTGTATAGATGAAATTATACATTGCCACGTGGGTGGAATGTCTAACTGGGAACCAAACGTGGGTCTTCTGCAAGAGCAGCAAGTGTGCTTAACTACTAACTTGTCTTGAAAGCTCCTTCAAGATACCACTTTACACTCTTTTTGTTGTTGTTGTTGTTGTTTTGAGACAGGGTTTCTCTGTAGCACTGGCTGTCCTGGAACTCACTCTGTAGACCATGCTGGCCTCGAACTCAGAAATCCGCCTGCCTCTGCCTCCCAAGTGCTGGTGCACCACCACCGCCCTGCAAGACACCACTTTAACATCTCGACTTAGAGTGTAACTTTAAATGTAATCACATATTTGTATAAAGCCATTTTATAGGAGAATTTTTCTGAAATTGACATTTTTTATTTAAAAAAAAAATAAAAAAGATAGATGTGGCTGGACACGTGTCCAAATCTTTTCCTCAACAGGTGTTTTTACCACCAGGTGGTGCTGTAGACCTAAGACATTGTAACGTGGCCGAAGGAGTCAGAGACCCACTCCTGTGGAATCTGAGACGTGTTCACTCACCGTTTTTTTAGGGCTCAGAAATGTCAGTTCCAAAGGACTCGACAAAGTTACACGCAGAGTTGTGATGGAAGTCTGGGGAGGCAGGTTCTGTGGGCAGGAGGCTGCAGGAGCATTTCACACACTAGTGCTCGCTCGGCAGGAACAGCAGGTTTCTACGTGGCTGGGACTGGCTCCCCTTACATGCTGATTGGCAAGCAAACCTGTAGAATGCAGACAGCAGCTCTGCCCCGGAACTCCAAAGTACAGACTGCTGAGAAACTTCCCCAGAGTAGAGACAGCCCCAGCCACTTCCTCGGGGAGCAACAGTCAGTATTTGCAGAGACAACACAGCCAAAGTAAAAGCAAAACCCTCACACTTTACCAACAGACTCCAGCTCTTGGAGTCTGGCCCAGAGATCTGTGACATCTTAACAAATATTCGAAGTCATGCTCCTCATGATCCATGTACCCTCCCCACTCCCCGCCCTAAATGGCTAGTCTCACTATAAACTACCGTCGCTATAATATAATATAATGGCTAATAATAATATAATGGCTAACCGTCGCTATAAACTACCACCTGGGTGGGTGTGATAACCCAGTGCATACGGGCTCTTATTGCCAGGCTGGGACTCACATGGCAGGAGGCCCAAGTGACTCTGGATAGTTGTCTTCTGACTTCCACATGTCACAGACAGACAGACAGACAGACAGACACACACACACACACACACACACACACACTCTCAGAGAAATGTAATACAGATTTTAGTGAACCATGTAACAAAAGAGTGAAATGCCTACTTCCCTTTTCAGAAATGGACCAGCACACAAATGGGACCTAAGATACAAGCAAGAACTTCCCCCAACTGTTATAAAAGAGCTCCCATCTCTCTGAGATGGTGGTAATTATCATCTCTACATATATATGTCTGTCTGTCTGTCTGTCAATCATCTCAATCTGAGAATGTACCCTCTGTCTCTCTTGAATATATATATATATTTTTTTTTAAAGTCTTTTTTTATCAGTCCTTGTCTGGTAAGGAGATTTATTCCCTGCTGGGGTAGGAGGGGCTTTCACTGCTCATTTTCATCATGGCAGTATTCACTAGTTAAATACAACTTGAGCTCTAGGACTGTTAGAGATGGAAGAAGGCAGGGAGTGATAGAGGATACCTGATTGGCCTCCTCTGAGCCCCTGTGTGCATCCACATACAAACACATGCACATATACTTGTATACATAACACCTACATATAAACCACACTCACACACATGAACATATACAAAGCAATAACTTATCAAAAGACTTTATTGCTCACTTGTGACTAAAGCTCTAAATAACAAAATGTCTGCCCTGTGAGTCATTGCCCTGACCCAAGCTCTCTGCTTTCTGCAGGTAAACTGCAAACACTGTTCCTGCTTTGACTCTAACTCCTCAGACTGTGAGAACATGCCTTCTTGCCTGCCTGCATTAAACAGTTTCTCAAAGGCTTTCTTGCTGGTAAGTCCAGGGCGGGTTTCTGTGCTGCCCCTCAGCATGGGCTATACTTTCCATCTGGCTATTCCAGACATGTATGCTCAGAACTAGCTATGATGGCCGACAGCCTGACCCAGACTGGCTTAGCTGCGTCTTAGTCCAGCAGGGTCAGTTAGAGCAGCTGGGTCAGTTGCTCACTTGCCCAGATCCTCAGTTTCCCCATTGGTTCCATGGGGTTATACTTCTATTTAAGAGCCTGGATATTATGATGCTGAGCACGGTGTCTGGTATATAATAATAATAAGTGCTAGTGAATTCTGGGCTTTCTTTTCTTTGTTTCTTGAGACAAGGTCTCCCTCCCTACATCTTGAACTTAAGTTCCTCTTGCGTCTGCCTCCAAAATGCTGGCTTACAGGACTGGGCCACTACTCCTGGCTCAGAAAACTGGACACTTTCATTCTTACTTATTTTTAAAGACATTTGAAAATAATATAGTGTGACTACAGTTCTTCTTATCCTCAGTGACTGCTCTTGGGACTGATTGCCTTTTTCGGAGTCATTCTCAAAGACTTTTTTTTTTGTCCAGGGCCGCCACCAAAGCCTTGCTTGGTCAACCTAGTGGTCAGCTGCTTTCCACACAGAGACTTCCTCAGTTGCCTTGGACAGCCATGTTCTCCACGTTGGTCCAGCTCTGTGGGTGATGAGGATGCTCTTGGTACTTCACTTGCTGCCAGACACCTCGGGTCTGAGACTTGGGCCTTCTAGTTTTTTTCTAGGAGTTTGTAGCCTTGCAGGTGTAGCTTTCTAAATGCTTTGAGAAGCAGGTCTAATGCACTAAGTTTCTGTTGCACTACTTCCTCTCTTAGACTCATGTTACCTCCCATATGCTTGGCCCCTCCAGCAGCCTTCATGCTGATCCGGTTAACTGAGGGCAGTTTGTCTTGGAATGAATCATGCCTCGACTCTCACTCACCTCTAACATCCTACATATTCCCAGGAACAGTTTGAAAGTCTAATTTCAATATGTGCACCATAAAACTCATGTTCTGTAAGGTATTCTTTGGAAATAAGCAATTCTGCCTACTTGTACCACTGTTTCGTAAAATGGTGTTTCATTCTGATTTTTCCAAGATACAGTTTAGGTACAAACAATACAGCAACAACAAAATCAAAAGTCTTATTTTGTCTGCCTTATACAAACCTTGTAGGATAAGACAGAAAATTTATATATATATATATATATATATATACATATATATATATATAATTCTATTTATGTTGACTATAGTTTTTCAGGAAGTGGACATGAATCAATCCCAGCAAATTTTACATAATTGTAGGAAGACATAAAAAAAGTACCTGAAGCTAACTTTTAGAACAGTGGACCTATAATCATCAACAGAGAGCCTTATTTGTGATGGACATCTTACTTCTACTAAATGTACTGCCAAAATGGCTGCTTTTGTCCATGTTGAAAAGTAATCCCAGATAGAGCTTCATTTAGCTTTTTGGGCACCCGGCCAGTATAAATGAAGGTGAATGAAGGGTTCCTACTGTAAAAGTAAATTAAATAAATAAATAAGGAGCAATAGGAAAAAAAGGGCAAGCAAGATTGTTCAATTCCCAAACTACTTCCTACAAACTACTTAATTTGTATTATTAATATTCCATATCACATTTAAAATTAGTAATGTTTTCCCCAAAGCACCAACTATCATATTAAACATGTCAAAATGAAGCAAACAAGCAGACAGACAATGAGGCATTTTCACATTACTATCAATTTAAAATAGATAATACTTCAGTCTTAGAATTTAACGAGGTTGAATGCCTGCTGTGCTGCTTACTACACTGGAGCCTTGGGCATAATGACTTATCTATCCATCCTACAACTCATTAGGAGAACTGAAATACCATTAGTCTTTAGTTCACAGAATAGATAGGACCAAGTGAGAAAATTCAGTGTGTGAGGCTGGGTGGTGGAGGAGCAGCACTCCTTTAATCCCAGCACACAGGAGGCAGAGGCAGTCAGATCTCTGTAAGTTCAATGGCAGCCTGGCCTACAGAGTGAGTTCCAGGACAGCCAAGGCTGCACAGAGAAACCCTGTCTCTAAAAACAGAGAGAGAGAGAGAGAGAGAGAGAGAGAGAGAGAGAGAGAGAGAGAGAGAGAGAGAGAGAGAGAGAGAGAGAGAGGAAAAGAATTCTGTACACACATGAGAATATAGCTTATTTTTTCTTACTTGCTTTCTCCAACACTTAACCTATCTAGAATTATAGTTACTGTCAATTTCTTTTCTTTTACCATTATTATCAGAAGCAGGGTCTTACTATCTAGCCCAGGCCAGCCATGAATTCATGATTCTTCTGCCTTAGCCCCTTACCTATGGGATTACAGTCACGCCCAGCTCTGGTTAGTTTGTTACATTGTTTCCTCTGTTAGAATGTAAAGTCCATGAAGGCAACATTGTTGTTTTGTCTCCTAATGTTTCTCTAAAGGGAATTAAACCCATGACTCATAAAATACATTTACTGTACCTCTAATGGTAGAGATAAATAAATGTTGGTGAGTTATACAAGCCAAGTTTATTGATGAATTATCCTCAGATAAGAAATAGATAGTATGCCAGGCATGGTGGCTCACACCTTTAATCCTAGCAGTCAGCAGGCTGACCTAAAATGATTATCATGAGTTCAGGGCCAACCTGGACTATAGGGTGAGATTCTGTCTCAGACCAGAGAAGGTGGAGGAGGAAGAGGAAAGAGGAAAAGGAGACAGAGAGGAGGTAGAGAAAATGGTGTGTTTTGTGTACTTTAAATGACCAGCTAGGACTAAAGATAGGGCTGGCCAAGGACACTGGCTCACTTCCACTCATCTATTTAGTAAGCAAGAATAAGACATCTCAGGTATAGACCCATGTCAGTAACAGCAGAGACTTCCACTAGTGTCAAAGGAAGATCGATAGGCAAGCCTCTCTCAGAAATGTTCATCGTGGTCTTCCTGAAGTTTGTGTTGATATCCTCTGTGTTGTT
>NW_022196914.1:53027595-53032418 GCF_008632895.1 Mastomys coucha
TGGAACAAGTGAGTCTCTCTCAGGTCAGCAGCTTACATCTCCCCACTGGTGGGAAGCCAGTTTTCCATCCAGCCTGCTACCATGATGACCTTGCTCAATCAGAAGAGAAATCTAAGATCTGGTTTCTGTGCTTCACCCTCCACCTTGAATTCTCTACTTGAAGGATTTTCTCCAGCTGGATTTTTTGATTATTCTCCTTTGTTTTTTTTGTTTTTTAAATTCTTCCTAAAAGAGCTTTATTGGAAGAGTTCTGGCTTTCTACTGAGGAGTTCATGAAGGATATCAGCTTTCCAGTGTTTTGTGTTTGTTTTCCAACAAAATTTTGGCTTAACACAGTCAGCGAGATTACGTTCCACTTCTGTTTCCAGTCTGTGCCGGGCTATCAAGCTGACTTCCCTTCAGTCTGGAGTGGAAATGGCCTTTCATCCTTCTTCAGCTATTGTCAACAAAGCCGCCTTTTGTGAGACATTCATCATCTGCCTTTAACTTCTAAGTCTGGTCACCTGCCAGCAACTTCAGCTGCACAACCCTGTTGCTCAAACTTGAATTCCATTTTCTTTGTGAGAGTACTTTCGGTGTTTTGGAAGTTTCTGACAATGCTAATTTGGTTCATTGCATTCACTTCAGTCTCCTGCTTGTTATAAATATTTGAGTCTCTTTAAACACATGCGCGCGCGCGCGCACACACACACACACACACACACACATACACTGACGAGGCTGAAACACTGTTATAGAACATTGCCTAGCACACATAAAGCCTGAGTTCCAGCAGCAGCAGCAAATAATAATATTGCTTTTGTTTTGTTTTTGAGACAGGGTCTCTTGTAACCCAGGATTCAATGTATTGCTGAAGATGGCCTTGATTTCTGGTCTTCCTGCCTCCACTTCCTGAGAGCTGGAATTACAAATGTGCTCCATGATGGCTAGTGTATGTGCTACTGGGGTTTCCTGCATGAGACACAGCACTCTACCAATCATATCAACTGAGTTATATTCCCAGTACAGCACAAAATTTAATGCATAATTTGCCTATAAAGATTGTGTAGTGAGATGGATCAACAGGTAAAGGCATTTCCCACCAAGCCTGATAACCTGAGTTCAATTCCTGGGACCCAAATGGTAGAAGAGATGTGTCCCCTACCCATCTGCCACCCAACTTCTCCCCAAGTTGTCCTCTGACCTTCATATGTGCTCTGATACACATGCATAGGCACATAACTTAAATTGTGTATGCAACTTGATCTAATACATGTATGTATTTTTATTACTCAAACAAATAAATAACACATCCAATAGAAACAATAGTAAACTAAGTTCCCAAAATTTATATGATTTGGGATTTTTTTTTTTTTTGAGTCAGGATATTACCAAGCCTAGGTTGGCCTCAAACTTGTCTTGTAGCCAAGGATGGCTTTGAACTCCTGACCTCCTGCCTCCACCTCCCAAATGTTGGGATTATAGGTGTATACCGCTATGCCTGGTTTTGTTCCCATCTTCCATCACAGTTTGTACAGTTCAAATCACAGGATTTGTGTTTGGGGAACCCAGCTTACTTCACTTACCATAATGTCCCATATTTACATCTGTATTGTTACATTGCATGATTTGCTTCTTCTGCTGCTGAATATAACTCCACTGTGTGTACATTTTCTGCATTCATTCACTCATTCATCATCCATACACCCTTAGGTTGTTTCCATCCCTTGGTGTGGTAAATGATGCTGCAGGGAGCATGGGGAACTTGTGGTTTTATGAGATTCTGATAATTGCTTGATTTGAATATATATTCAAAAGTGGGATTGTGGGGTGTTTTCTTTTAAGATTTTTTTTATTTTAAAACTGTGGGCATAGTTGTGCAAGGAGGCAAAAGGCAGGAAGGTCTCTGTGAGTTTGAAGCCAGCCAGGGCTACACAGTGAGAGCCTATCTCAATGAATAAATAATAGATAGCACACATATTTATACAATGATTTTCATCATATCCATCTACTACTCCCTCCAATTCCTTTAGTGCCCATTACCCATCTGTCAGCCAACTTCATATTGGGGTCGTTTTTAAAAATTTCTTTTAAATTTCTCACAGGTATACAATGTATCTTAGTCGTTGTCTTAGTTAGGGCTCCTGTGGCTGTGATAAAATGCCATGACCAAAGCAACTTGGGTAGGAAAGGGTTTATTTGGCTCACACTTCCACATCAGTGTTCATCACTGAAGGAAGTCAGGACAGGAACTCAAACAGGGCAGGAACCTGGAGGCAGGAGCTGATGCAGAAGTCATGAAGAGTGCTGCTTCCTGGTTTGCTCTTCTTGCTTTGTTTTCTTACAGCACTTTGGAGCACCAGCCCAGGGTTCTTCCCTCATGAAAACCAATTAAGAAAATGTAGCCCTACAGGTTTGCATACAGCCCAGTCTTTCTGAGAATTTTTTCTTTTTAATTGAGACTCCCTCTCCCTCCTCTCAGGTAACTCCAGCTTGTGTCAGGTTGACATAAAACTACCCAGCACAATTGATCCCTGTAGCTGCTTGTATTCTAATGCTGATTTGGGTCCCCAAAAGCTGTTTGCACGAGAGGATCTGCACACAGCTTCTGGCAACCTGCCTCCAATTAATTCTGGACTGGTAGATAAAGATGGCAGTAGCCAAAGCTGGGGAGAAGAGAGGCAGGAGGGGTTTCAGGCTTTTCGGGCTTGGGACCACGAGGAAGAACGGAGAAACACACGCCTCCATGGAAGGGTAAGAGCATGCAGGAGGAGAAGGAGAGCCACCATGTAAAAGGCAGAAGGTTGCTCAATTGGGTCAAGAACAGCCAAGATGGAGCATAGAAATTAATAAGTCGTAACTCGAAGTTATGGGTGCGAAAGTGGATTCTAACGACATGGAGGCTAGGCAGCTGCCCCGCTATTGCGCAGCTAAAGGCAAATTAAAATATAAAGGCTGTGTGCACCTTTTATTTGGGAACATAAACCAGTGAGGTGGGTAGTAGACCCATGCCAGGATTTATTTACACACAAAAGCATCCCTGTAAAGTTACAGTGTGATCCCTAGGGTCACACATTAATATAGGTACCACAATATAAAACATTTTTAAAGGTTGTCTCTTTAAAAATATACTATCTTGTTTAAAATCTAAAGTCTCCTTAAAACTCCAAAATCTTTTTTTTTTTTTTTTAATTTAAATTTCTTTAGCCAGGCATGGTGGCACATGCCTTTAGTCCTAAGTAGCACTCACAGAGGCAGAGGCAGGCCTGTGAGTTCAAGGGCAACCAGGGCTACATAGTGAGACCCTGTCTCCGAATAATTTCTCAACTGTGGGTTCCTACACAATTAAAAACAAATACTTTCTTACTTCAAGAGGGAAGAACTGGGAAACAGTCACAATCTGTACACAGCAAAAACAAAATCAACAATGTCAATGAATCAATGACCAATATCTGTGGTTCACTGATGATCTTTTGGGCTCCTCCAAGAGGTCTGGGACACAGCTCTGGTTCAAGCCCTCCGCAGCACACACAGCTTGTCTTCTAGGCTCTCTCTGTCTCCCCCCCACACCCCCCACCTCCCACTGCTGCTGCTGCTGTTCGTGGTGGTCATCTGTGGTCTCTCAAAATACTGGGGTCTTCTGCTGCAACTGTGCTATACTTTCACTAATAGCCTTTCCCAGGCTCTCTTCAAGAACTCCAGGCCTCAGTTTCTCTGCATAACACCTTCAATCCTGGGCCTTCAGTTTCTACTGAGACTACACCTTCACCAATGGTCTCACAGTGCTAAGCCTCGGTTGCTCTACATGACCCCCTCGTGCCTTCAAAACAATCCCACCAAGTTCTGCTGCCAGCTCCAGGTCCAATGTCCTCTGAAGCAGAGCTGAACTTAAGGAGACACTTCCCAGAACACCTCACCTCAATGATGCTGGTTGTGTGCTTAAGCTCAGCTGACTCTTCAGCCCTAGCTGATTAGCCTTCACTGCCACAGCAAAGCAGAGGTTTCACTTTAGAGAGTTTGCTCTCTTGTTAATCACACCTGACTTTTCAGCTGCAGCTGACCAGAACCACACATCTTTAACTCAAAATGTGCAATGGCCCCAATAGTCTTCAACCTTTCCTCCGGAGCTTCTCAAGCCAGGCTTCTGTTTTCTGTACCCTCAACATTTTCTCTCTCTTTTTTTCTTTTTTTCTTTTTTTCTTTTTATTGTAGAACACGGTTTTAATACTTACAACTGTTAATATTCAACAAACAGAATAGTTATTTTAAGATATATCTCATTGTTATGTCTCCCTTTTCATTTCTGATTTTATTAATTAGTATACTGTCTCTGTGCCCTCTGGTTAGTCTACCTAAGGGTTTATCTATCTTGTTGATTTTTTCAAAGAACCAGCTCCTGGTTTTGTTGATTCTTTGTATAGTTCTTTTTGTTTCTATTTGGTTGATTTCAGCCCTGAGTTTGATTCTTTCCTGCCATCTACTCCTCTTGGGTGTATTTGCTTCTTTTTGTTCTAGAGCTTTCAGGTGTGCTGTCAAGCTGCTAGGGTAAGGTCTCTTCAATTTCTTTTTGGAGGCCCTTAGAGCTATGAGTTTTCCTCTTACCACTGCTTTCATGTGTCCCATAAGTTTTGGTATGCTATGTCTTCATTTTCATTAAATTCTAAAAAGCCTTTAATGTTTTTCTCTATTTCTTCCTTGACCAAGTTATCAATGAGTAGAGTGTTGCTTTCATGTGTATATGTGCTTTCTGTTGTTTTTGTTGGTATTTAAGACCATCCTTAGTCTGTGGTGATCTGATAGGGTACATGGGATTATTTCAATCTTCTTGTATCTGTTGAGGCCTG
>NW_022196914.1:53032929-53036115 GCF_008632895.1 Mastomys coucha
AGAATTGAGAGTTCATCTTGGTAGATTTTTCCTTTGATGAGTATGAAGTGTCCTTCCTTATCTTTTTTTGATAACTTTTGGTTGAGAGTTGGTTTTATTTGAGAAGTCTGGCATAATTCTACTCCAGCTTGCTTCTTGGGACCACTTGCTTGGAAAATTGTTTTCCAATCTTTTACTCTGAGGTAATGTCTGCCTTTGTCACTGAGGTACATCTCTGGTATACAACAAAATGCTGGGTCCTGTTTGCATATCCATGTCTATGTCTTCTTATTAGGGAATTGAGTCATTGATGTTAAGAGATATTAAGGAAAAGTGATTGTTACTTCCTGTTATTTTTGTTGTTAAAGTGGAATGATGTTTGTGTGTCTATCTTCTTTTAGGTTTGTCGAAAGATTACTTCTAGGGTGTAGTTTCCCTTCTTGTGTTGGTATTTTCTATCCATTATCCTTGGTAGGGCTGGATTTATGGAAAGATATTGTGTAAATTTGGTTTTGTCATGGAATATCTTGGTTCTCCATCTATGGTAATTGAGAGTTTTGCTGGATATAGTAGCCTGGGCTGGATTTGTGTTCTCTTAGGGTCTGTATGACATCTTCCCAGGATCTTCTAGCTTTCATAGTCTCTGGTGAGAAGTCTGGCATAATTCTGATAGGTCTGCCTTTATATGTTACTTAATCATTTTCCCTTACTGCTTTTAATATTCTTTCTTTTTTTGGGGGGAGGGGGGGAGTCAAGACAGGGTTTCTCTGTGTAGCCCTGGCTGTCCTGGAGCTCACTCTGTAGACCAGGCTGGCCTCAAACTCAGAAATCCACCTGTCTCTGCCTCCCAAGTGCTGGGATTAAAGGCGTGCACCACCACTGCCCGGCAATATTCTTTCTTTGTTTTGTGCATTTGGTGTTTTGAGTATTATGTGACAGGAGGAATTTCTTTTCTGGTCCAGTCTATTTGGAGTTCTGTAGGCTTCTTGTATGTTCATGGGCATCTCTTTCTTTATGTTAGGGAAATTTTCTTCTAAAATTTTGTTGAAGATATTTACTGGCCCTTTAAGTTAAGAATCTTCACTCTCTTCTATACCTATTATCCTTAGGTTTCTTCTCATTGTGTCCTGGATTTCCTGGATGTTTGGGTAGGAGCTCTTTGCTTTTTGCATTTTCTTTGACTATTGTATCAATGTTTTCTATGGTATCTTATGCATCTGCGATTCTCTCTTCTATCTCTTGTATTCTGTAGGTGATGCTTGCATCTGTGACTCCTGATCTCTTTCCTAGGTTTTCTAACTCCTGGGTTGTCTCTCTTTGTGATTTCTTTATTGTTCATATTTTAGATCTTGGATGGTTTTGTTCATTTCCTTTGCCTGTTTGATTGTGTTTTCCTATAATTCTTTAAGGGTTTTTTGTGTTTCCTCTTTTAAGGCTTCTAGCTGTTTACCTGTGTTCTTCTTAATTTCTTTAAGGGAGTTATTTATGTCCTTCTTAAAGTCCTCTATCACCATCAAGAGATGTGATTTTAGAACTGAATCTTTCTTTTCTAGTGTGATGGTGTGTCCAGGATTTGCCATGGTGGGAGAATTGGGTTCTGATGATGCCAAGTAACCTTGGTTTCTGTTGCTTATGTTCTTACACTTGCCTCCTGCCATCTGATTATCTCTAGTGCTACCTGCCTTTGTTATATCTGACTGGAGCCTGTCCTTCCTATGATCCTGATTGTGTCAGAACTCCTCAGAGTTCAGCTGTCTCTGTGATCCTGTGATTCTGGGATCCTGGGATCCTGGGATCCTGAGATCCTGAGTGTGTCAGAGCTCCTGGGAGTCAAGGTGCCTCTGGGACCTTGAGATCCTGGTGTGACTAAGCTCCTGGGATCCTGTGGACCTGGTCCTGTTAGAGCACCTGGGAGTGGAGCTCCTTTTGGGTGTTGTGGGACTGGCTGTGGAGTTTGTGCCCAAGGTCTGCTCAGGGCACCAGCCCAGACCAGAAGGAACCCATGCCACTGGTCAGGAGGAGTTCCTGGGTTCTACTGGTCCCAGTTACTTCCAGTGTTGGGGCAGATGTTGTGTCCTCCTCACCTTTGATCCAATGATCCTGAGAGAGTTAAAGCACCTGGAAGTGAGTTTTCCTCTGGTTGTTGTGGGACTGGCTGTGGAGTTCGTGCCCAAGGTCTGCTCAGGACACTGGCCCAGACTGGAAGGCCTCAACATTCTTATCTTCTCTATCCTCTCTCCCTCAGTGTCCTTCCCCTCCACGAGGAATGTTTCCAGGCTTAACACACACACACACACACACACACACACACACACACACACACACACACACAGAATTTTGAAGCTAGCATCTACATATGAGATCATGTGGCACTTGTATTTTTGTGCCTGCAAAATCTCACTTATGTCTGGTTGTTGTTGTTGTTGTTGTTGTTGTTAAGTCTTTCCCCATACCCATTCTTAGTCTATTCTTGTGCCCTTATTAAGATTAGTAGATCACAGGTATGAGGTTATTTCTGGGCTCCCTATTCTGCTTCCGTGATCTCGTCCACACTACACTAGTACCACTCGGTTGTGAAGATAGCTTTGTAAAATTGTATAATGATTCCAACTTTGTTCTTTTTCCTTTTTTCTCTCTTTCTCAAGATTGCTTTTGACATTTAGATTCTTTGGTAGTTCCACATAAATTTTAGGATTATTTTTTGATTTCTGGGAAATTCACTGCTATAATTTAGTAGGGATTGTATTGAATCTATAGATAAAGTGGGCAGCACATAAACAAGATTGATTTTTTTACTCCGTGTTGAAATTTCCATTGATTTGTATGTTCATTAGTTTCTTGTTATAATGTCTTAGTTTGCACTATACAGACCTTTTACCTATTTATTAGATATATTCCTAATTATTTTACTTTTAATAGTATTTAAAGTGATATGATTTTCTTAATTTATTTTTCAGAGAGTTCATTGTGAATATTAAAGTATGGTTATATGAAAAGTAAAATCACAGAATTTTTATATGCAAATGAAGTTCCTTTAAGCATGAACAAGTTGAATCAGACACTCAGCACTTAAATACATGTTTTTAAAAAGCAAGAACCAACAGAATGTTGCCTCCCACAGACATAGGTCTGCCTTCAGCACACACATGAATTAAAGAATGAACAAGAAGGTTCTTTTTTTTTTTTTTTTTTTTTTTTTTTTTTTTT
>NW_022196914.1:53036169-53044360 GCF_008632895.1 Mastomys coucha
CAGGCTGGCCTCAAACTTAGAAATCTGCCTGCCTCTGCCTCTGCCTCCCAAGTGCTGGGATTAAAGGTGTGTGCCACCACCGCCTGGCATGAACAAGAAAGTTCTTGCAAATGGCACTCAAAAAAGAGTTATACTTAGTCAAAATAGACACTTTTGAGACAAAAGTGCAAAATGATGCACGAGGGGCTGTAGAGACGGCTCAGTGACTATGAGGCTGTTCTTCCAGAGGACCTGAGTCCCATCAGGACTCCCCTGATGACTCACAACTATCTGTAACTCCAGTCCAAGGGTATCTGATATCTTCTCTAGCCTCCAAGGGTACCAGGTACACAAATGGTGCATAGCCATACATTCAGCCAAAACACCCATATGCATAAAATACTAATCAAAGTTTTTATAAAATAGTAAAAGGAGAAATACATTGAGAAGGCATGGCAGTTGTAAATATGTATATGAGATTAGAATGTCTAATGATTTAAAACTGAGAATTATTAGAAAAACAAAGAAATAGCAACCCTCTCCACATTGACTTCATTAATAGATAGATCCTAGACAGAGCACTAGATAGAAACTGAAGACTTGACCACACATAGATTGTAGATTATAGACATGTGTGGAACACCCTATCCAAAGGAAATGAGTACATGTTCTTCTTACATGCACATGCAACATTCTCCAGATCAGACCACACACTGAGTCCTGAAACATCTTCCAACAAATGTAAGAAGACTGAAACCCCGATTTTCTTTTCTGACCACCTGAAACTAGACCTTATAATAACAAGCAGAGCTGGTCATAGTGCCGTATGGCTACAACTCAGTATTCGGGATGCAGAGACAGGAAGATTGCAAACACAAGGCCAGTTTGAACTACACAGCAAAAAACAGGAGATTAAGGACTGGCCATACAATTTTAGTGCAGAGATCCTGAAAGCTAAACCCTTTCTCTGACCCTCCAACTGCTCCAGACAGATGTAACTGGGTTAGTAGTAAGCTCAGTCAGCAACCAGAAGGCCCTAGGTTGGATTTCTAACACTGAAAAACAACAAAAACAATAAAACAGAACAAACAAACAAAACCCAAGAGTAATCCTGAGACAAACAAAATCACACACTATGTCAAAGTAATGTGCTGCCTCAGAGGCACTGCAGGCAGGACATTTATGTCCACATACAGCAGTGTATATCCACATCATGAAAAAAAATGAGACAAGTGCCAGGAGCTAAGACAGAAGGACCATGTGCTCCAACAAGACTAATTAGGAGGGCCAGCCCCGGTTACATAAAGGATATCCAGGAGGTCAGTCTGGGCTACATCAAGAGATCCTGTTTTTTAAAAGGAGATAAGAAATCTCAACTAACTTGGGGCAAGTGAGGTGGAGATAGCTTGGTGGGTAGAGTTGCTTGCTGAGCAAGCTTGAGGACCCACCCAAGTGTGTGACCTGGAACCCAGGAGAAGGTGGAGGGCACTGACTATCAGGTTAGCCTCTGACCTCCCATGGCACACATATCACATCAAACACAAATACATGCTAAAAATGAAGATGAGACTATTGTCAAACAACCTAACTTTGCATTCGCCCATCAAGAACCCAGACAAGTTTGCCCACACTTAGCCCAGGGTTAGCAGAGGGAAGGAAATAATGAAGATCGAAGCAAAAATACTCAAGTAGCTTAACTCTGCAGCATTATTTTTAACCCTCTGGAATTGAGATTTTTGTCTCCTGGATTTAACTCCAGCAGGGGAGCTTTTCCTTCTGAGGCTGCTTTGTAAAAAACCAGCAATATCTCTACTAAGGTTTTAGCTATTGTTTCAAGACAAAATCGCAGTAGCCCAAGCTTCTCTAAAGTTCCGGTGTGACATGCATCCACATATGACCCAGGACTTCTGATTGTCCTGCCTCCACCTTGGAAGTGCTGGGATTCTAGGTGTGTATCTCCATGCCCAGTTTTATGAAGTACCAGGGCTCGAACCCAGGACTTCATGCATACTATCCAAGCACCTCACTAACTGAGCTACATCCTCATCCCTACACTGAGTCTTTGCTTTCCAATAACCTGATTTACCAGTGTTGTTTGAGTTGTTCCTTCCAGCCCATTGATTACATCATAAGCCCATTTCTTCAAAGGGTTTTACTCTTTCCAAAATATTTTGCTGTTTCCTTCCCCAAGCATAGAGTACAAATGCATTAATCAACCGTTGTCACAGAGGACACAAAATGCATTAATCAGCAGTTGTCACAAGAGGATACAAAATGCAGTAGTCAACAATTGTCAGAGGGGACACAGGATCCTTTTGGAGATTATCAGTCTTTTTTGACAAAATAACCTGAAAATGGATTCAGAAAGAGACTTAAGGACAATTTTGCTGGTATTTGAGAGGAAGAAATCAGGGCAGGCAGGATGTCTTTTTGTTGAGTGGGTCCTAAATCCCATTAGCTGGCTGTTGGTTACTGCAAACATACGAGCTCACCTTCAGGGATATTTTGCCATGCTTGTGTTTGTTGTGGTTCATAAGCTTCGAGGCTGGAGAGAACTACGATGACTTCTCCCCTTACAAGCAACATCGTACATAGTAGTACACCATGGCACTCTGGGAGCTGGGGTGCAGGAAGGAAGCCTTTAGGTTAGACATAGCTCAGACATTCCAAGTTAGGTCCAAAGTGGTATTCTTCAGCAATAGGGACATAACCCACTAGGCTCTGAGAGACAACCAAGGACAATAGCCATAACTTACTGTTTGGGGAGTTATTTGGACTACCCTGACCAACAACTCAAAGAGAAGTTTCTTATGCCTGGTACTGTGGGCTATTGTGGGGAGCATACATGCCTGCTCTCTCCTCTCTCTCTCTCTCTCTCTCTCTCTCTCTCTCTCTCTCTCTCTCTTTCTCTTTCTCTCTCTCTCTCTGTGTCTCTCTCTCTGTCTCTCTCTTTCTCTCTCTCCTTTAGATAAATAGAAAGGAGCATGATTTCTTGTGCCTTTATCAAAAAGCCTTGGCGTTATTTGTCCCTCTTCTCTCCCACTCCTTTACACTGGCCTCCCTCTGCCCTCCCTGATATAGCCCTCACTGTGTTTTTCCCACTCTTCCTTTCCATCACCTGTAGCCTGCTATGTTCTCCCTCAAGTCTCCTCCAGCTCCCACAGACACTTTATACTCCCCTGGTTTCTGTGGTTACTCCATATTGTATACTCTCATCTGAGGATCTGGAGCTAGGGACCTCATGTGAGTGAGAACATGGGATGCTCAGCCTAAGGGATGCAACTACAGCTCAACTCCCACACCCAGGTCCCTGGGAACACGGAAGAAGAGGCAGTGGAAAGATCTTAAGAGCTAGAGGACCAGGAAATCTCCTAGAAATGGCTGCTTAAACAAGACCTGAACAAAGACAATCTCATTAGACATGGTGAGAGAGAAGGGAGAAACCTCAGGGGCTCCGCCCATAGAAAGAAACTACAGGCAACACATGACAGCTGAGGGGAGGGAGAATTCAGTATCTCTCAGGGATGAGCCTTGTAATTGGTTATCCAATACAAAATGGTCTTCCCTAAAATCATTTACACACAAACAACAAAAATGGATTCATCAGGTTGTATTTATATATTTGTGTATATATATATATATATGCACACATATACATACACATATATTCATATATTTATATATAATTCATATAGACATATAGATTTACCATTCAATATATACATACGTAATACATATGTATATATAATACATATATGTGTAGGCATACACACACGCATATATATATTCACACATATATATATTCATATATATATATATATACATATATATATATATATGAATGAGATGGCTGAGTAGTTAGAAGCACTGGCTAATCTCCCAGTCAATACAGGTTCAACTCCCAGCACCCACCTGGTGGCTGACAACCATAGTTAACTCCAGTTCTAGGAGAACCAACACATGGGACACAGGCATGCAGGCAAAATATCCATACACATAAAATAAAAATTCAAACTTTCAAACATTTTTAAAAATGAAAGCAAATAGCAGCCAAACAAAATACCCATCAGCAACAAAATAGGTGCAAGGCCCAGCACAAAGGCTAATAAGGTTAATAAGATTGTATTGCACTCAGAGTTTTTATTAAACAAACAAAGCCAAACTCTTCTTATCCCTCAAAATTAACAGTATAAGCTGATAGCTATATTCATTGGCTCCGCTCCAGAAACTATTTTACTCTCTATGCATCTAATAGCACCATGCTGTGCATTTTAAGTATATATAATAGGATTTATTAAAGATGGCAAGGGATGTGGCTCAGTTGATAGAATACTTGCATAGTTTTCATGAAGGCCTTTGTTCAACCCAGCACTGTATAATCCAGGTAGAGAGGTGACCTGTAATCCCAGTTGCTGGGAGGATCAGGAATTTAAGATCATCCTCTGCTACATTTTGAATCTGAGATCAACCTGGGATACATGAGATTTTGTCTTGTAAAATGATTAAATAAGAACAAAAGAAAGAAATAGAAAATAATCAAAACCAAGTGTGTGTGTCTGTGTGTGTGTCTCTGTGTGTATATGTGTACGTCTGTGTGTCTGTGTACTTGTCTCTGTGTGTATATGTGTATGTGTGTGTGTGTGTGTGTGTGTACTTGTCTCTGTGTTCTTCTGTGTGTCTCTGTGTGTATATGTGTATGTGTGTGTGTGTGTACTTGTCTCTGTGTGCCTCTGTGTGTGTCTGTGTGTGTCTCTGTGTGTATATGTGTATGTGTGTGTATATGTGCTTGTCTCTGTGTGTCTCTGGTGTGTGTGTGTGTGTGTGTGTGTGTGTCTGTGTGCTGATCTTGTCTGGGTTTTTCATCAGGCCCAAATAAGTTTTGCACAGTGATTTGTGTGACTTCTTTCATTTCTAGTCTCTGAAATAGTTATTGTAAGACTAATATGAGCTGTCCTTCGAAGTTTATTAAACAATTTTCTAAAACTTCCAGTGTGAACTTCTGCATGGACTGGGTGGTGTCTAGACACCCTGACAAATTTAGCATGCTAAACATTTAGCTGAGAACTACACGTGCTCAAGTGAATCATTTTTATATTATGCAAATGTTTTGCTGAGCTGGCTAAATATAAATAAACAAAAAGGCAGGCAAAATCAGAAATTGTGAAGAAGCAAGAAACTGGGTTCTTCCCTCTGGGTAACTCGAAATCCTAACCAAGTCCTAAAGAACTGGGATCTTGCTTCTGCTGGCTGAGTCCATCACAGGTAGGAAGGGGAGAAAGTCCATTGCAGGGTCCACTGGAATCCCTGCAAAGATGGTCTATAAGTGGATGACCCAGCCTGTGAGAAGCAGAAATAAATGCAGAGAGGACAATAAGGACACTGGCTCTGCTGCCCTTCATGCTGAGCATAAGCAGGGGGATGGCTTTCTGAACAATTTAAAGCCACTTTGGACCACCTAGGTGGTCTCAGTGACTTACATGCTCCCGACCAGCAGGACGTAAGTCATTGTACTGTCTCACAGTTCATTCTGGTTTCCATGTGTGACCCTAGATTCTCCTCTTCTTCCTCCTGTTGCTCCTCCTGAAACAAGGTTTCATGTAGCTCAGGATGGCTTCAAACTCACTCTCTAGTCAAGAATGAAATGTGATCATTCTGTTTCTATCTCATGGATAAGATTCTGCTAATAGATAACATTTTTTCGTGTTCATTTCTGGCTGGAGAGGTGAGAGATAAAGGTATGGGACAGGTAGCTGCAGGCTCTACTGTGGTAGTGTAAGCAGAGAATGAGACATCAAAAGGGCACCACAGAAACTCCTTATCACATAGAGGAGTCTTGAAGGAAGGCCCCAACCCTCTGTAATGACTGAGGGAACGGAGAGGGCAAAGCGTGAACTGTTTGTCTTCACTCCAGAGGAATCTAGAGCATTCTATGCATGTGCGGGGAAGCTGAGTTGATTCCTCAGAAAGGAATGTGTGAGAGTGTGTGTGAGAGATGTATGGATGTGGGTGTGGGTATGTGTGCACGTGAGTGTGAGTGTACATGTGTGTATGAATGTGTGTGAGTGTATGACTGTGTGACAATGTGCACATCTATGTATGTGTATATGTGTGTAAGCGTATGTGTGTATACATGTATGGAATATTTTAGTGTGTATATATTTATGAACATGGGTGTGAGTGTATGAGTGTGTGTATGCATGTGTGTATGCATGTGTGTATGCATGTGTGTATGCATGTGTGTATGCATGTGTGTATGCATGTGTGGTGTGTGCATTACTTAGACATGCTTTGCTTATCATAATATATTCAGAGGGGGTTGGGAATAAAATGAAAATACTAACCTGAACTTAAAAAGTGGAGTTTTGCTAAGTGTAGGAACGAAAGGTCCAAAATAAAAGGGCCAAGGATCGTACATGCCTGGAGCCTGACCCAGTGACTGGCACTGGCACACAGTTAGAACCTCAATGGCTGCTGGTTTTCAGCCCAGATGGCCTAGCTCAGGAAGACAACTGAGTAGCAGAATAGAATTTACTGCCTCAAGGTGTATTTGGCCTCTATTTGAAAAAACAATTACTAATGGTCCAGGAGATAAGGCTGGGACTTCTCTCCACTGTATAAAAGGACCCGCTTTCCTTGGGGCCTGGGGTTGGGGGGGGTAGACAGGCAGCTATTCCAAGAACTTCTCTCCACTGTATAAAAGGACCCACTTTCCTTGGGGACTGGGGTGGGGGGAGGGGAGGTAGACAGGCAGCCATTCCAAGAACTTTTCTTGACTGTATAAAAGGAGGTAGACTGGCAGCCATTCCAAGATTTTTCCCACAGTGTTTCAGTTTGTTGTGTCTATTCTTTATTAAAACTTTTATGTCAGTTCTAGCATGATAAATACTTTACCTTATACCTTGGTCTCATTGTTCCGAGAATGACACTAACATATCTTAATAAAAGACTTTTTTGTTAGGGAAGGCATGAGGGAGGAACTTAATCAAAATACATTGGATGTATGTATAAAATTCCCAAAGAATTAATAGAAATATTCTATAGAATACTCATTATTTCTTGCTATTTCTTAAAAGGATGGAACTACAGATTTACTTATTTATGTAAAAATACCTACTATAGAACATAATTAGCAAAGCTGGTCTTCCCTAAACAATCATCCAAGCAGGCTTCACTTTTGCCAGAAAAAAAAAGTGATATGTGAACAACTGTGCTATCTATTCCACAGAATACTGTAAAACTCAGAGGAATAAACTACAAAATGTATTTGAAAAAGTAACATGCTAAATCTAATCAGGTTAACATCATAATAAATGTTCTAATACTTAATCTATTTTTATAGAAATCCTAAAGAACAGAATAAGTCTATAAGCTTTTTTTCATTATTTAATTTACAGTGTATTATTTGCATTACTATAAAGAGTTATTATTTTTGAAAAGATGGGATGTTTAAAAGGGCTCAATATTCTGTTATTATGAATGCAGCATTAGATTGTAGTGTTGTTTTAGAAGTAATTAAGTTAAAATGTGAAAATTTCAAATACAACATCATTAATTGCATTAATTGCACTGACTGCTACCATCTAAATTGCTCTGTGTACTAAAGGAAAAAGTGACAATGGTGAGTGTGTGTGTGTGTGTGTGTGTGTGTTAAACAATCAATGAGTTTCTATTTAGCATATGGTTTCAGCTTTTGTGAAGAAGGAATGGAAAATATTAGACATTCTTATAAGAAACGAGCATTGACCATAGTTGGAACAAATGTTTAAAGCTAAGGATTGATGAATTGTTTCATGCCTTCTTTTCCAAATAAAGTCACTTTTGAAAAATTCTAAGTGGAGTCTTATCGCATGCATTAGCTCTGGCATGGAAAACTTGGTTGTGCCATCTGCAGACACCGAGTCAAGGGGCTTTACCAAACCACGAAAGAATGTGTGTGTGTGTGTGTGTTTTAATTAATCAAAAAGTTTGCAGGGGCAAAAATAAAGCAATCCATTTCACCTTTCACCTCGAATACTTCTTACCAAGATTCTTTGCCTGTCCACTCTCTGCAGTGGCCCGTGTCTGCCAAGGCTCAGAGAAGTAGGCAGCCATCCTTACCTCTGATATCAGTCTGTCTGTCCACTACACCTTTCTTTCAAAATTAAATTCTGATTTTTTTTTTTTGAGTGTTTACCCATTTATTTAGGGACAAGTTCTGGCATAGCCTAAGCTA
>NW_022196914.1:53044572-53051458 GCF_008632895.1 Mastomys coucha
AACCCTTTCCTCCCCAACTTGCTTCTTAGTCATGATGTTGTGCAGGAATAGAAACCCTGACTAAGACACTTTTGTAACAGTTGATCTTGAACTTCTGAATCTCTTCTCTCTGCCTCCCAAGTGCTAGACATTCAAATGTGTGCACTATTCCCCATTGTATGTGGTACTGAAAAAGTTCTTTCCCAATTGAGCAACTCTTAAAAATTCCCATTAAAGAAAAACCAACTTACATTTTGTGCATGGCATTGTAAAGCTGCCTTGGCATGTGTGGAGGTGGGAGGACAATATTCAGGTGAGGGTTCTCCTCATCCACCATGTAGGTTCTGGTGGGATCAGACTTGTGCTATCAGGTTGGGTGACAGGCACATTTACCTGCCACGCCATCTCTCTGACCTTAAATTCTCCGTTTTATTTTATTGTTACTTTTTATATGTTTACATCTTATGGTATAAATATATGGACTGTGTTCTCAGGGCATGCATCAGAGCCCCGGGGAGGCTGACCCCTGAACCTAGAGTTACAGGAGACTGGCGGGACATGGGTGGGAGGAACCAACCCACGACCTCGGGAAACATAGACTGTGCTGTTAACCACTTAGTCATTTCTCTAGCTCCACTAAACTCCCAACTTTATTTTTTTCTTTTTTTTTCTTAAATTTTTTATTATTAAAGTGCATTTTATACATTAAACAGATTAATAATAATGAGTATTTTGGGAATCAAATCATACATACAAAATTTGTTCAAATTTTCTATTCATATCCTTTTATACCCTAAGAATATCATTAATGAACATTTAATACTATCTATAGCTGAGGAATCTATATCTAAGGTACAATACTTAATTGCTTCAAAACATACAAAATATTCTTTGGGAGTTAAACAGAGTAAAGGACCATAGAATACTAAAAATAAATCACTAAGAAATATATTCAAAAGCCCTTATATGATTTCACCTGACATAGTGAGAAAGTATTTAAATCTCATTATATATCTGTGTACGTTGTCTAACAATCTGTTTATTTAAAAAAGATTATTAGTGTTTATAGGAGAGAAATTATTTTATCAGTAAGTATATTTTAAAATTTCAAAGTAGCAAAATCTCTTTGAAATTAAACATTAAGCTAATTTCAAGCATAGTGAGAAGAATTATCAGTAATATTTCCATGAAGTTTGTAGAACATGATTTCAATATTTTCAACTGTTAATATTCAACAAACAGAATAATTATTTTAAGATATAATTAAAATTATATCTCATTATGTCTCCCTTTTCATTTCTGATTTTATTAATTTGGATACTGTCTCTGTGCCCTCTGGTTAGTCTGGCTAAGGGTTTATCTATCTTGTTGATTTTCTCAAGAACCAGCTCCTGGTTTTGTTGATTCTTTCTATAGTTCTCTTTGTTTTTATTTGGTTGATTTCAGCCCTGTGTTTAATTCATTCCTGCCATCTACTCCTCTTTTTTTTTTCTTTTTTTTAATTTTTTGAGACAGGGTTTCTCTGTATAGCCCTGACTGTCCTGGAGTCCATCTACTCCTCTTATGTGTATTTGCTTCTTTTTGTTCTAGAGCTTTCAGGTGTGTTGTCAAGCTGCTAGTGTATGCTCTCTTCAGTTTCTTTTTGGAGGCACTTAGAGCTATGAGTTTTCCTCTTACCACTGCTTTCATTGTGTCCCATAAGTTTTGGTATGATGTGTCTTTATTTTCACTAAATTCTAAAATGCTTTTAATGTTTTTCTTTATTTCTTCTTTGATCAAACAAATTATCATTTATTAGATAGAGTGTTGTTCAGTTTCCACGTGTTTGGGTGCTTTCCATTGTTTTTGTTGGTATTTAAGACCATCCTTAGTCCATGGTGATCTGATAGGGTACATGGGATTATTTCAATCTTCTTGTATCTGTTGAGGCCTGTTTTGTGACCAATTCTATGGTCAGTTTTGGAGAAGGTACCGTGAGGTGCTGAGAAGAAGGTATATCCTTTTGCTTTAGGATGAAATGTACTGTAAATGTCTGTTAGGTCCATTTGGTTCTTCTGTTAGTTTCACTGTGTCTCTGTTTAGTTTCTGTTTCCATGATCTGCCCATTGCTGAGAGTGGGGTGTTGAAGTCTCCCACTATTATTGTGTGGGAGTGATGTGTGCTTTGAGCTTTAGTAAAGTTTCTTTTATGAATGTGGGTGCTCTTGCATTTGGAGCATAGATGTTCAGAATTGAGAGTTCATCTTGGTAGATTTTTCCTTTGATGAGTATGAAGTGTCCTTCTTTATCTTTTTTTGATAACTTTTGGTTGAGAGTTGATTTTATTCTATATTAGAATGGCTACTCCAGCTTGTTTCTTAGGACCACTTGCTTGGAAAATTGTTTTCCAACCTTTTATTCTGAGGTAGTGTCTGCCTTTGTCACTGAGGTGCATTTCCTGTATGCAGCAAAATGCTGGGTCTTGTTTAAATATCCAGTCTGTTAGTCTATGTCTTTTTATTGGGGAATTGAGTCCATTGATGTTAAGAGATATTAAGGAAAAGTAATTGTTACTTCCTGTTAGTTTTGTTGTTGGAGGTGGAATGATGTCTGTGTGGCTATCTTCTTTTGAGTTTCTTGAAAGATTACTTTCTTGCTTTTTTCTAGGGCATATTTTCCCTTCTTTTGTTGGTGTTTTCTATTATCCTTTGTAGGGCTGGATTTATGGAAAGATATTGTGTAAACTTGGTTTTGTCATGGAATATCTTGGTTCTCCATCTATGGTAATTGAGAGTTTTGCTGGGTATAGTAGCCTAGGTTGGCATTTGTGTTCTCTTAGGGTCTGTATGACATTTTCCCAGGATCTTCTAGCTTTCATAGTTTCTGGTGAGAAGTCTGGTGTAATTCTGATAGGCCTGCCTTTATATGTTACTTGATCATTTTTCCTTACTACTTTTAAAATTCTTTCTTTGTTTAGTGCATTTGGTGTTTTGATTATTATGTGACAGGAGGAATTTCTTTTCTGGTCCAGGAATTTATTTTCTATTTGGAGTTCTGTAGGCTTCTTGTATGTTCATGGGCATCTCTTTCTTTAGGTTAGGGAAATTTTCTTCTATAATTTTGTTGAAGATATTTACTGGCCCTCTAAGTTAAGAATGTTCGCTCTCTTCTATACCCATTATCCTTAGGTTTCATCTTCTCATTGTGTCCTGGATTTTGAGTTAGGAGCTTTTTGCTTTTTGCATTTTCTTTGACTGTTATATCAATATTTTCTATGGTATCTCATGCACCTGCGATTCTCTCTTCTATCTCTTGTATTCTGTTGGTATGCTTGCATCTATAATTCCTGATCTCTTTCCTAGGTTTTCTAACTCCTGGGTTGTCTCTCTTTGTGATTCCTTCATTTCTATTTCCATTTTTAGATCTTGGATGGTTTTGCTCATTTCCTTCACCTGTTTGATTGTGTTTTCCTATAATTCTTTAAGGGGTTTTTGTGTTTCCTCTTTAAAGGCTTCTAGCTATTTACCTGTGTTCTTCTTAATTTCTTTAAGGGAGTTATTTATGTCCTTCTTAAAGTCCTATATCATCATCATGATTTTAGATCTGAATCTTGTTTTTCTGATGTAATGGTGTATCCAAGACTTGCTATGGTGAGAGAATTGGGCTCTGATGATGCCTATTAACCTTGGTTTCTGTTGCTTATGTTCTTACATTTGCCTCCTGCCATCTGGTTATCCCTAGTGCTGACTGCCCTTGGTATATCTGACTGGATCCTGTCCTTCCTGTGATCCTGATTGTGTCAGAACTCCTCAGAGTTCAGCTGTCTCTGTGATCCTGTGATTCTGGGATCCTGGGATCCTGGATGTGTTATTAGAGCATCTGGAAGTGAAGCTTCCTCCGGGTGTTGTGGGACTGGCTGTGGAGTTTGTCCCCAGGTTTGCTCAGCAGACAGGCCCAGACTGGAAAGAACTTGTGCCACTGGTCAGGCGGAGTTCCTGTGTGTCTGAGTCCTGCTGGTCCCAGTTACTCCCTAGCAGTGGGGCAGATCTTGTGTCCTTTTCTCCTCTGATTCTCAACTCTGAACTTTAATATAACATGTCAGTGTGTGTGTGTTTGTGTGTGTGTGTTTGTATGTATGCGCTCATGTGCACATGTGTGTACATGGGCATGTCTGTACCAGTGCCCGTGTATACAGAGGACCAACTTTGACATCAGGCGTCTTTATTACTTGCTCCTTACTTTATTTACGGAGTCAGGATCTTTCCATTGATTCCACAGTTCACTTGCCACCTCCTCTGGCTTCCCATCCTGTCCTTCTCTGTCTCTGCCTCTGGAAGGCTGGGATTACACGTGGCCCCCATGCCTTGGCTGGCTTTTATGTGAGTTCTGGGTGTCCAACGCTAGTCCTTACTCTTCAAACACTGAACCATCCCCGGAGCCCAGCCTTTCACTCTGAACAGGAACACGGGTTGAGGCTGGAGAGATGGCTCAGTGGTTAGAGCACATTAGTCTTGCAGAGGACCTGGGTGTTAATTCTTATTGCTCATACAGTGGCTCACATAGCCCCAGTTCTCAGGGGTCTAACAGGAATATGTGTGATGCACATACACTTGTGCATGTAAATATTTCATACACACAAAGTAAAATAAATATTTCTTTAAAAAAAACATAATGCATGTATCTGGGGACAAAGAAAGCCTTGGGCAGGTTTATATGTATGGATTAATCATGAAGGGAGAATTCCCTGGCATGTTTGAAAACACAGCAGGGCCCTGAATCATGAAGAACAGCAGAATGGCTAAGGATCTGGATTGTCTAATATAAGACATAAGAGGCACCAGGCAGTGGTGGCACATGCCTTTAATCCCAGCACTTGGGAGGCAGAGGCAGGTGGATTTCTGAGTTCGAGGCCAGCCTGGTCTACAGAGTAAGTTCCAGGACAGCCAGGGTTATACAGAGAAACCCTGTCTAGGAAAACAAAACAAACAAACAAACAAAAAGATATAAGAGGCATTGCTATAGACACTGAATCCAAAATCCCCTAATTGCAGTATTGCAGGGCTCATTATTTTATAGGCTCACAAGGAAAAAAACATTACCAATTAAGCTACAAAAACCTTTCTTTCCACCCAGAAATGTTGCATCATTCAAAAAGCTTTTAAAGCTCAGAAAAGAAATGGGATAAAGTATTTTACATTGTCTTCCTCAGTCTTTTGCTTCCTGTCCCCACAACTCTAGGTTCTGCTGGCCTAGAAGTTTTGGTTCCAGAGGGGGGAGTTCTCCTACCAGGAGCCACAACAAACATTCCATTGAACTGGAAGATCAGACTTCCCCACCCCACCCCCTGGTCATTTTGGGCTTCTAATGCCCTTAAGCCAACAGGCTAAGAAGGGAATAACAGTGTTAGGAGGAGTGATAGATCCAGATTATCATGGAGAAATCGGATTGCCTCTTCACAATGGAGGTAAGCAGGAATATGTCTGGAGTGCAGGAGATTCCTTAGGGCGTCTCTTAGTACTTCCAAATCCTTTGATTAAAGTCAATGGGAAATTACAACAACCTAATCCAAGCAGGATGACAAAGGATGCAGACCCATCAGGAATGAAGGTATGGGTGAATCCTCCAGGAAAAGAGCCAAGACCTGCTGAGGTGCTTGCTGAGGGGGAAGGAAATACAGAATGGGTAGTAGAGGAAGGTAGTTATAAATACCAGCTAAGGCTGATGATGACTTTGAACTCATTATCTTCTTGTCTCCACCTCCCTCCTGGTGAGATTCTCTACATGTGTACCACTATACTGGGTTTTGTTCAGTGCTGGGAACTGAACCTGGGCCATCACATGCATATAAGCAAGCACTCTATGAAGTAAATCCCACCCCACTCAACAGTTTGTTTCTTTAGCAATTTAAAATAAGTACTCTGGGCTAGGCCCAGTACTGGATGTATAGGCTAGGAGTCCAAAGTCTTCCTTTGCTACATAAGCTCCAAGATACACGAGACCCTGTCTCTAAACAAACAAAATCTCCAGCTGAATCTATTTTAAAAGTATTTCTAAAAAAATGGACCTATGCCATCAGTGGTGGTACATACCTTTAGTTCTAGCACTCAGGAGGCAGAGGCAGGAGGATCTTGGGTTTAAGGCCAGCCTGGTCTACAAAATGAGTTCCAGGACAGCCTGGGCTACATGGAGAAACCTTATCTCAAAAAAAAAAAAAATCTCCAAAATGATGATGATGATGATGATGACAATGATGAAGATATAAAGAAATAGACCTAAACTGTTCTTATGTAACTGAAGCCTCACTATGAAAAAGCAGACAGAATTCATGGAACTGCCTTTCTTCCAGGAAGGAAATTCTGCCTTTTGCCTCTCACAAAGACATCCTCAAAGAAAGCCTTCTTTTGATTTCATGAAGGCAGCTAGCTGGCTGTTGTTCTGATCCAGCCAATCACTTCCAAAGACCTCATACTTAAAAGATGCTGTGAATATAATGACTCAAAGAGACACCAGGGGCCTTTGCTGAAATTCAAACTGAAAAGATAAGGCCAAGGTAAAAGAAAAAAAAAAAAGGAAAAAAAAAAAGGCCTATTATTACAGAAATGGACTCAGACCTCTAGGACTTCTTTTAGGAAATTAAAGTACATTAATGAGGAAAGTTGAGGTTGGGAGAGAGGGAGTGTAAGGAGCATAATTTAAAAATCATTTTGTGGCTTTTAACCCAGGGACTTGGGTGAAATCCGCCATTCTGTCTCTGGTGACTTTCTTAGGCGGGGGAGGCACAGGCCTCACAAGTGGCAGAGAGTTCCTAAACCTGATAAATAACTTCAGCAAAGTAGCTGGATATAAAATTAACTCAAGAGATAACCCAATCACAAAAGAACAAACATGGTATGAACTCTCTGATAAGTGGTTATTAGCCCAGAAGTTTG
>NW_022196914.1:53052329-53078956 GCF_008632895.1 Mastomys coucha
GGATAAACAGGCAGAGAAAGAAATTAGGGAAACAACACCCTTCACAATTGTTACAAATAATATAAAATGAACCCACACACCTATGGTTACTTGATCTTTAACAAAGGAGCTAAAACCATAAAGTGGAAAAAGACAGCATTTTCAACAAATGGTGCAGGCTCAACTGGCGGTTAGCCTGTAGAAGAATGCAAATTGATCCATCCCTATTTCCTTGTACAAAGCTCAAGTCCAAGTGGATCAGAGACCTCTACATCAAACCAGATACGCTGAAACTAATAGAAATGAAAGTGGGGAAGAGCCTCGAGCACATAGGCACAGGGGAAATTTTCCTGAACAGAACACCAATAGCTTATGCTCTAAGATCAAGAACTGACAAATGGGCCGGGTGATGGTGGCGCACACCTATAATTCCAGCACTTGGGAGGCAGAGGCAGGTGGATTTATGAGTTTGAGGCTAGTCTGGTCTAAAGAGTGAGTTCCAGGACAGCCAGGGATACACAGAGAAATCCTGTCTCAGAAAAAAAAAAGAATTGACAAATGGGACCTCATAAAGCTGCAAAGCTTCTGTAAGGCAATAGACACTGTCAAAACGACAAATCGGCAACCAACAAATTGGGAAAAGATCTTTACCAATGCTATATCTGATAGAGGGCTAATATCCAATATATACAAAGAACTCAAGAAGTTAGACTCCAGAGAACCAAATAACCCTATTAAAAAATGGGTTACAGAGCTAAACAAAGAATTCTCAACCGATGAATACCGGATGGCTGAGAAGCACCTAAAGAAATGTTCAACATCCTGAGTCATCAGGGAAATGCAAATCAAAACAACCCTGAGATTTTACCTCACACCAGTCAGAATGACTAGGATAAAAAACTCAGGTGACAGCAGATGCTGGTGAGGTTGTGGAGAAAGTGGAACACTCCTTCATTGCTGGTGGGGTTGCAAGCTGGTACAACCACTCTGGAAATCAGTTTGGCAGTTCCTCCAGAAATTGGACATAATTCTACCAGAGGACCCAGTTATACCACACCTGGGCATATACCCAGAAGATGCTCCAACGTGTAATTGTTACCCTCCTGGTTTGAGGCCTGCCTCTCATAGCCACACCTCTCTGCCCATCTCCTGCTATTTGCCACACCTCCAACCTGGTTCCAGTTACATTCGGAAGCTCCACCTCTGCAGAGAAAAAAGGAAGTCGCTGATTGGACTGGCATGCTGACATACTTGGGGGGAGTGGTTTTGCCTCAGGTATTATACCTGTTGGGGGAACAAAGGTTTGGCATTAAAGGTTCAAGATGACTGAGTGACCACAGCTCGTGTTGTCTAACTTTTATCCTCCCGCGTGGCTAAGGTACAGTATGGCTAGCCTACCTCCTCATATCTCTTTTATCTCCTCCTATCTCTTTCTAATTCCATATTTCCAGGTAACCCATTCTTAACGTTACTGCTGGCCAGTAACATGTAATAAGGGCACATGCTCCACTATGTTCATAGCAACCTTATTTATAATAGCCAGAAACTGGAAACAACCCAGATGTCCCTCAACAGAGGAGTGGATACAGAAATTGTGGTACATCTACACAATGGAGTACTACTCAGCTATTAAAAACAATGAATTTATGAAATTCTTAGGGAAATGGATGGATCTGGAGAATATCATCCTGAGTGAGGTAACCCAATCACAAAAGCACACACATGGCATGCACTCGCTAAGTGGTTAGTAGCTCAGAAGTTCAGAATACTCGAAGTACAATCCACAAACCACGAGAAACTCAAGAAGGAAGACCAAAGTATGGATATTTCATTCCTTCTTAGAAGGGGGAACAAAATACCCATGGAAGGAGTTGCAGAGACTAACTATGGAGCAGAGACTGAAGGAAGGACAATCCAGCCTGATATAGCTGTCTCCTGAGAGGCTCTGACAGTACCTGACTAATACAGATGTAGAGGCTCACAACCATCCATTGAACTGAGTACAGGGTCCCCAGTGAAGGAGTTAAAGAAAGGACCGAAGAAGCTGAAGGGTTTGCAGCCCCTTAGGATGAACAACAACATGAAGTAACTAGTACCCTCAGAGCTCCCAGAGACTAAACCACCAACCAAGGAGTACACATGGTGAGACTGATGGCTCTGGCAGCATGTGTATAGTAGACAATGGCCAAGTCGGTCATCAACGGGAGGAGAGGCCCTTGGCCCTGTGAAGATTCTGTGCCCCAGTGTAGGGGAATGCCAGGGCCAGTAAGGGGGAGAGGGTGGGGTGGAACAGAGGTTTGTTCTTGTTGTTTTTTGTTTTTTGGGTTTTTTTGGAGGGGAAACTGGGAAAGGAGAAATCATATGACATGTAAATAAAGAAAATATCTAATTAAAAAAAGAAAATATCTAATAAAAAAATAGATACAAAAATATTTTATAAAAAAAAAACCATTTTGTATGACTCAAAAGCCATTTTGCGTACTTGGATTAATGTAACACATATGAGATATAAGTTTGTCACTGGGGAGCTCTGATAAGAGTTAGGCCCCAGAAGCAAGCCCCAGGCAGATCACCCTGCATCTCAGACCTGAACCTAGCCTGGCCCTGATATGCTAATGAGATAACCCTAACAGTTGGTTGATGTGCTAGTGAACTAGCTTCACCTGGCTGTGAGTGTGTGTGGTGTGTGGGTGGTAAAGCTACGGTCCAAAGAAAGGATACAAAAATTGGAACTTTGGGAATATTCTCTAGGACCTCACTGGCAAGGCCCTTAGGCTTCTCCCTTCTGGCTTGTGTTGCTATGCATCACTAAGAGGACTTGAGACTGGGCGTGGCCCAGACTCCTGCTAAGCCCACACAGGCCTGCCTGTCAGTCCTAGTTATTGGCCTGTGCTCTTTAGGACCTCCCAGACCACCATCAGTGCCATCTTCCCGCCTGCCACAGCTGAAGAACCTCACAGAGGATGTGGGCAGAGCCTGCAAGCCCAGAGCATCCTTGCTGGGATTCCCCAGTGGAACCCTGCAGCAGCATTTCTGCCCAAACGACTGTTCATCTCCTGTTTGATTGGATGTCTGTTTAACTTTTATGTTAGCATGATACTATAAGGAATGTTTGTGTGAATAAACTGAGCATGTTTGAAAGACAAACCTTATGTGGACATCCTAATTGCTGAGTGTCTTACAGCCCACAGGCTGTGTGCTCTCTGCAGGAGGGAGGTATAAATTGCCTTTGTCTCCTCTTATTCTGACAACCACAACTGTAAGCTGTGTTTGCTTGAGATCCAGAGAGTGAATATTTTGTGGATTGAATTTTAAAAATCAAAGCAGAGTACATTTCCCTGGTATGCAGAAGAACAGAAATGAACCATCTTTTAGAAATGCTTTTTAAGATTTCATAGTAAATGTGTATAGTAACTGCACTGTGATTTCCCAAAGTCACACAAATATATCTCATGTTAACCAGGCTGGGCATCAAACCCAGGGCTTCATGCATGCTAAATAAGCACTCTATCAATTGAACTACACAACCTTAGCCCCCAATATTTGCCCCAGTGAAGCTGAGGCTTTAAAGTCTACTCAGTGGTAAGTAGGTAGCATAAATGTTAGTGTGCTTAGCATCTGTAAGGCCCTGGGTTTGAGGCCTGGCAACTCCCCAGTATATTACTTGAAGACTATTATGTAATTTAAGATGGAATGGCGTTTTAAATGTGTTACTGTATTCCAGGGTAGAAGTGTCACTCTGGGGTGCCAGGGGATCCTAGCAGATGAGATTCAGCTACTCATCCCAAAGAATCACAGGAAAAAACCTTTAGTCTCCTTGCTGCCAGACAGACATGGCTAAGGGCCCTCCCTTTTGGGGTGTCAGTAGCAGCCTTAGATCACATAAGAAGAGAACAAAGACATAGTCAGGGCAGTTTGATAGTGAAAGGTTGAGGTCGGGTCACACAGTCTGGCTGGTTATTATCTGAGGACTTTTCTCACAGCATTGTAAATGTCAAGGAAACGCTGCTCAGGGGCAATCTGCCTTCACCTCACAGGATGTCTGTCTGTCATAGCTGTGTGATTCCAGATTTTAAGATAAACTCAGGGTAAGGACAACTCAGAAGAGGACAGAAGCAAAATGAGTCAGGCTAATAACTGGATCCCCTTCTAAAGGATTTGTAAAAATTTGAGTGTACACAAACTAAAAACCAGAGCGTACCTGGTACATCTTAGTGATTTCCCCTTTCTGCTGGCATCAGAAATAGACCTAACTCTAATCTGAGCGGACTAAAAAATTGAAATTAACATGCTCCCAGGAGGCTGGACAGGGCTGAAAAGCCTGCTGAGCAGCTCCTGCCCCTCTCATTAGTGTGGAATCTGAGTTCCCTGGAGTGTTGCCCAAGTCTTTCCCTTTGTACTGTCTACACTCAGGGGATTTGCCAAGCAAATTAATAATGTGATGTGATTAAAGGGAGAATCTCTACAACACAAAGGCGGGGTTTAAAGCCCCATTTTAGGGCTTCAGAACCATCAGTGCCCTGAACATACGTAACTGTTGCGATTGTACAGAGGAGCCACTCTTACCTGACATCACTTGCTCTAAGTCCTAACCAGGCCTAATTTATTGTCATAATTTAACCATAACCTGGTTATAACATAACCATTGCAATATCTTGGTAACCTACTTGTGCTCATTATTTGTACTTGAAAATTTCAAGAGGAAAATGAAATTTTCTTGCCCTAGGAACTAGTGGAGTTACATTTGATTTTTTTTCTACCTTTGTATATAAAAAGCAACCCACCCTAAGGGGAGGTTAGTCTTCCCGTCCAACATAATCAGAAGGCTGCAAGGAGCACCTCTGGCTTGGAAGTAGCTCCTGTGACCCAGGGATGCAGAAGACAGGCCAAGGTACCACCCTTGGATTTCTAGATATCAAAAAAACTTTATTGGTTCTTTTCAAGTTTCAGATCATGCACCCTAGACCTATCCATTGTATCTGCCCTTTGCTCTTGCAACCCCTGACCCTCCTATCCCCAAAATAAAAGACATACAAACAAAACAAAGCATAGAAAACATTTCATTGAGGAACTGTAGCGTGTCCAGTGTGTTCCACAGTACACCCTGCTGTCCATACATCTTCACTTGCAAATATTTATTGCAATGAGTCATTGGTTTGGTTCAAGGTCCCTGGCTCCTGTGACACCATCAATACTGAATCCTCACTAGGTCTCCCCCCTGTTATGCTGTTGTTGTCCTAGATCTTGGACATCCTGCAGCCTTGGATCAGCAGGACCAGCCCCTTCAAGTGCCCCAACAATTCACACATGATGTAGATTTTGGAGTGGGCCAAATCAAAGCATCTGAATGAGGCCTGGGTGGCCGCTGAGCAAGCTGACTTCCTCTTATCTGTACCACCAGGGTGAGCTCTCCAGCACTGCTCTGACTGGGCTACTAAGTGCCTTTGGTAGGAGGCAGGGTCAGCTCTTCCACTCTCCTGTCTTGAGGGCCTCCAGAGCCAGCTTCACTGTGCTGCCAGTCAAGGAGTGAGGCCTAATTTCCCAAGTGCTGCAGCTGGCCAGGGGCTGGGACAGCTTCCCCAGCCCCACCCCCCCACCCCCACCACTCTCATACTTTCATGCCTTTGCCATCAGGGCCAGCTCAGCCCCTCCCCCCCACCACCACCACCACCACTCTCATACTTTCATGCCTTTGCCATCAGGGCCAGCTCCTTTGTGTTGCCCCGGCAAGATGCAGGCAGGGCCTGTTCTCTGATGAGAGGCAGGGCTAGAGTTTTTGCTCTCATGATGTTGGGACCAGCTCTCCCAACTACCACAGTTGGCAAGATGTAAGGAGGGGGTTGGGTTCTAGACATTTTAAAAGCAAAGACCTGGGACCAAAGTGAAATGTGCAGTTATTGTAAAATTTAGGAGAAATCTGATCATGTTTATAACTTGAGAACATTTTTTAAAAAGATTTTATTTTTTAATTCTGTTTGTGTGCAGTGGTTGGGTTGGGTTGTGCATGTGAGGAGGCAGAATATGCTGTGGGATCCTCTGGAGCTGGAGTGGCAGGTGGCTGTGAGCTGCCCCAGGTGGGTGCTGGGTCTGAACCCAGGTTCTCTGCAAGAGCAGAATGAACTCTTGATCACTGAGTCATCTCCATACCTTGGAGAATAAAAACGAAGAATTGAAGTGGTGACTCAGGCCTGCAATCTCAAGCTTTGGAGGCTCAGGTAGGAGGGTTACCATGGGCTTGAGGACAACCTGGGCTACAGTGCAGGAGGCTGCCTCAAAAACAAACAAACAAACAAACAAACAAACCAAACAACAACAAAAAAAAAAACCCCAGAATTCAAGGAAGACAGAAACTGGAAATGAAAGGAGAAGAGTGAGGGTACAGTAAGATTTGGTAAGCTGGGCAGTAGTGGAGCATGCCTTTAATCCCAGCACTTGGGAGGCAGAGGCAGGTGGATTTCTGAGTTCGAGGCCAGCCTGGTCTACAAAGTGAACTAGTTCCAGGACAGCCAGGGCTACACAGAGAAATCCTGTCTTGAAAAGAACAAACAAAAAATAAAAAAAAGAAAGAAAGAAAGAAGAGAAAAGAGAAGAAAAGAAAAGAAGATTTGGTAAAAAAAAAAAAATCCAGATATGTTTTTAACCCCAGCAGCCCTCAAGGAAGGCCAGTGTTCAAGAGGTATTAGGGGTGGAGCTGATGATGCCTTTCATCAAAAAAGACCAAAGAAAGGCAATATGCCCTCCAGAAAGCCAATGAACATCAGAAGGATAGAGTCAGGTCCCTGTGACAGAGTATGCTAGCCAAGAAGGAATTGAATGGGAGGGAGGATTTGCACCCAGCTTCTTTCCAGACACCATCTGGACCATGCTTCTCCATGTCACCTTCGTGGGGTGTAAATGGCCTGGCCCATGTCCAGATAACATCATGTCTGATGTAGACAGCCTTCCATGTTGGAAACCTGTTTATGACCCAGGAACAACATGCAGTGATGCCCTCTAAACAGATAGCAATGGGCAGTAGCCCCTTAGCAGTGGAGTGGGTTGGTCAGCGGTAGATAATTCTTTTTTGATATGAACATCAGGGGCTTTCCTTGCCAGACAGGGAGGAGACTTTGGGTGGTAAGAAGACAGTTTTACTTCTTGGCCTAAAGGAAACAAGCCTGGAGTAAGTTGGTGGAAAGAAACAAAATATGTTTGAAGACTTGATAAGAAAACGGGAGGACAGCAGGAAAAGTAGTTCTGTGATGACCCATTTGCAGTCAGCAGTTCCACTCTGAGCCCCCTCACCCCGCACAGGAGGAGGAAGAATCCTTTTTATGAGGGACTTAACCAAACATTCCTCAAAACGCCTCCTGCTAGGTAGCTGCTTGCTGGTCTCCACTAAGCCACCCACTGTCTGAGACCTAACTCAGAAGGCCTAGTGGTTCTCTTTTCTCTGTTTACTTCCTCCTTTTCTGCATACCAGCTAACCCCCTAAGCCTGTTACCAGTTTGCCCTAATCCCTCCTCTCAGCAGCTTACCTATCCTGTATGTTTTTCTTTTCCTTTCAAATTCTAATTAAACTGTCCACATGTTCCCTTCGAAGTCTGTTTTTAGATTTGTTTATCAACCAGACCAAGACCTACAAAAAGGACTCTGTGTCCCTCCTGTCAGGGTGGGATCTACGCTACATAAGCTGGAAGGGGCCCACATAAGAAGAGTGTACAGGGCCCTGGGTGAAAGAGAGGGCCATTGGGGAAAACTGAATTGACATGGTTGATCATTTAGAAAATTAGACAGGCAGATCAGGACCTGGAAGACAGTGTAGTATACATCTGTCATCTCAGCATTCATGCAGGGAGACAGAAAGCAGAGACAGAAATGCTGCCGGAGCTCACAGAGAGGCTCTGCTTCAAAAAGGTGAGATCAGATTTCTGAAAGTTGTCCTCTGACCTCCATGTGTGCACCAAGGCATGTGCAAGCATGCACACATGCATAAAGACACACATGCACACACACACACACAAAGTAAATAAATAAAAATAAAAATTGAAAATAATAATATTAGATTTACAAAGCAAGAAAGATGAAGACTGGGTGCAAGAAAAGCCATGCAACTTAATGCAGTGTTAAACATCTGTTACAGTATAGGTACCTTTGTAAGGATTTACTGTGTGTGAACGTCCTAATCCCTCCAGTTTTAGACAGAAGGAAACTGAGGTACATAGAGACAAAACAGCTAATAATAAAAGTCCAGCACTAACACAAGCCCCTGACTACCAGAGGACTGTCACTATGGCTTGTGACACCTATTCAAACATTTAAAGCCTAACTCCTAAGGACCCATGGTGTCTCTTCTGGCTTTCCTTCCTGTTTCTGTGATAGGTCAGACAGCAAACAAGACAATCTCTTAGAGATAAACATCAGTCAGATCCAGGAAGTCCCTCAGGTGAGCTCTTCGTATTGCTCTAGGCTGTCTCAGTTGATAGCTGAGGAAAAGGAGGACCGCGCCCTGCCTGAAATGGATAACCTCAGGAAAGATAACTGATGTTGTAAAACTTACTACTCACCGGGGTTGTGAGGTAATTGCTTATCTGTTCAAACCCAAACAAATGGTGCAAGAGATAGGACCAAATAACTTCCCTTAACTGCTCTAAAACTCCTGTTTTCTCTCGGTATGAGGCTCTGCCCAAGAACTTCTGTCTATTTTTTGAAAGGTCTTTTCTATGTCTAGTCTGTTTGGCAAATGTTCTTACTCTTGAACCTATGGCTTGTCACTATGGTCCTGACATTGTAACTTCCTCAAAACCAGATACCTAATGGGATAAAGCTCACCCTGGGTTCTTGCTGTGGGGTCAGGATACACAGAAAGGAGAGACTGCAAGAAAGACGGAAAGGTGAAGGATTGAAGAAGGAGCTTATCAGAAAGCCAACAAGAAAGGAATCACATCTTTACCCACTCTCTGGCTGTATAGTGAGTTAGTGAGTACTTTTTACTAGCCAGGTGTTGGCCGTTAACCTGATGAAAACTACAATCTGTTTAGACTGGTAAGGGAGCAAGTAGGTTGGGGGCTTCCTGTATCGAGAATTCTTTTTCTCCCAAACATGGAACATCAAGATACCATACAGTAAGTACAGCTGATGTAGACAGGATAGGAAACGGCATAAGGATATTATTTAAATGTGTGGAGACAAGTGGGGAGAAGTGCTTCTGGGAAAAGAACTGAAAGGTTGGGTGTTGAGACAGAAAGACACTATGTTTCATTTTATTGTTCTATAATGTTGAGTTTTAAAACCCGTGTATATTGATTTAATAGAAATAGTTATTAGAAGGAGTCAGGTCAGGTATCATGGAGCTCTATTTGTTTCCTAAAACTCCCAAACTTAACTGGTTATCTATTCACTTAGTTGTTAGACTTGCTAAATTGGTGAAAGAATGTAGCTAAGGGTGGTCTGAAATTCACTACATGGCCCATTTTAATCCCCAATTCATGATCTCCTGCCTCTACTTCCTACATACTAAATACTGGAACCACAGCAATGAGTGTACTTCTAAAAGATTTGGGAGTTTTTTGTTTGTTTCCTTTCTTTTTTCTTTTTTTCTTTTCTCTTTCTGTCTCTATCTCTCTCAGTCTCTGTCCATCTGTCTGTCTCTCTCTGTGTGTCTGTCTGCCTCTGTCTCTGTTTCTCCCTCCCTCCAAGGTCTTTCTAGGTAGCCCTGGCTGTCCTGGTACTTGCTGTGTAGACCAGGCTGATCTCAAACACTCAAGAGATCCGCCTGCCTCTGCTCCCCGAGTGCTAGGATTAAAGATGTGTACCACAATACCTGACTGTTGTTTGTTTTCAACTACTACGTGGCCAAAAGCCATGTAGGGAAGAGAGTTTATTTTGCAACTCTTAGGTCACACTCCATCACTGAGGAAAGTCAGGACAGGCACTCAAGGCAGGAACTGAAGCAGAAATCATGGGGCTATGGTATGCTATTTTCTGGCTTGTTCCCCATGGCTTGCTCAGCCTGCTTTCTTATACAAATCAGGGCCCCTGCCCGGGGTAACACTGCCCACAATAGCCTGGGCCCTCCCCCACCAAGCACCAATCAAGAGACTGTCTCACAGGTATTCTTACAGGCCATTCTGGTAAGAGTATTTTCTCAGGTGAGATCCTCTGTTCCTAAACAATTGTGACTTGTATTAAGTTGACAAAACTAGGCAGCACAACCAATATCCTGTTGTCAACTTGACACAAAAACATATCACTATGCAACTACAACTTTTCCTTTCTATTTGTTCCCAAGATGTCATGTTAATATTGTAATACAAAACATTCCAACTTTTGGCCGGGCGGTGGTGGTACACACCTTTAATCCCAGCACTTGGGAGGCAGAGGCAGGTGGATTTCTGAGTTCGAGGCCAGCCTGGTCTACAGAGTGAGTTCCAGGACAGCCAGGGCTATACAGAGAAACCCTGTCTCGAAAAAACAAATAAAATAAAATAAATTAAATAAAATAAATAAAATAAAATAAAATAAAATAAAATAAAATATCCAGTCTCACCAGGCAGAAGGGCAATAATGCCATGACTTGGATTCAAACCAAGGTTGCTGCGGCCACAACGCAGAGAGTACTAACCACTATACAATCACGGCAAATAGCCAGAAACTGGAAACAACCCAGATGTCCCTCAACAGAGGAATGGATACAGAAAATGTGGTACATCTACACAATGGAATACTACTCAGCTATTAAAAACAATGAATTTATGAAATTCTTAGGGAAATGGATGGAGCTGGAGAATATCATCCTGAGTGAGGTAACCCAATCACAAAAGAACACACATGGTATGCACTCTCTGATAAGTGGATATTAGCTCAGAAGATTGGAATACTCGAAGTACAATCCACAAACCACAAGAAACTTAAGAAGAAGGAAGACCAAAGTGTGGATACTTCATTCTTTCATAAAAGGGGGAACGAAATACCCATGGAAGGAGTTGTAGAGACTAACTATGGAGCAGAGACTGAAGGAAGGATAATCCAGAGACTGTTCCACCTGGGAATCCTTCCCATATTCAGTTGTCAAATCCAGACACTATTGTGGATGTCAGCAAGTGCTGGCTGACAGGAGCCTGATATAGCTCTCTCCTGAGAGGCTCTGACAGTACCCTACTAATACAGAAGTAGAGGCTCACAGCCATCCATTGGACTGAGTAGAGGGTCCCCAATGAAGGAGCTAGAGAAAGGACTCAAGGAGGTGAAGAGTTTGCAGCCCCTTAGGACGAACAACAATATGAACTAACTAGTACCCTCAGAGCTCCCAGGACTAAGTCACCAACCAAAGAGTACACATGGTGGGACTAATGGCTCCAGCAGCATATGTATAGCAGAGGATGGCCAAGTTGGTCATCAATGGGAGGAGAGGCCCTTGGCCCTGTGAAGGCTCTATGGCCAGTGTAGGGGAATGCCAGGGCAAGGAAGTGGGGGAGGGTGGGTTGGTGAGCAGGGGGAGGGGGTAGGGAACAGGGGTTTGTTGTTGTTGTTGTTGTTTTCATTTTTTCCATTTTTTATTTTTTTTCCTTTTTTTGGAGGGGAGACTGGAAAAGGAGATGTCATATGACGTGTAAAGAAAATATCTAATAAAAAAAATCATCTCTCTGAAATATCCAAAGTGTCTCTGAAATTCCAGAGTTTCTAAACTGTCAGCTTCTATGAAATAAAAGTTGTATATTTCTTATTTTAAAAAGGAAAAGTCAGGGCACTGTTGCCACCAGGTCAAAGCAAAATCAAAGTCCAACGCTGTAAAGCTCACTGTCAGATTTCTGAGACTGGTAATCTCCAAAAACTGGGCTCTACAACCTAACTGGGCTGCATCCTCATCAGCAGCTTCTCCTGGGCTTTCCTCAGGGACTCTGTCCTTGCCACATCTTGCCACACCTCATCTTGTCTTCATGAAGCCCTCAGTCCTGGAGCTTCTCCTGCAGCCGAGGCACATTACCAGGTTTAGCCACCAGTACCATGTACACACAGCCTTGGCTCCCCTCTAGACCACAGCTTCTGTGTGTTGATCACAGATTCTGTATGAATGATGCTGGCCGCCTCTTAATCCTGGCTCTGGCTCCAGCAGATTAGTATCAGTTATTCAAGTGGTTCTGGACTCTTCTTAAGTACAGCCAATTCTTCAGCCTATGCTGAGTAGAACCAAAAACAGTTCAAAATACCCGATGTCCCCGATGCAGTTTTACAAGGACTCCTAAACTTCCCTCTGAAACTTCAAAGACAGGCATCGATCATCTGTACTGTTTTTTAACATTATCTTCTCTTTCAAACTCCCAATAGCTCATTAAGCTCTGACTATTCAATGGCTTTCCCAGTCCAAAGTTCTAAAGTTATTAACTCTCTCCCAGACTATATGGTTAAGTCTGTCGCTGTGACACTGTGCTCTATGGTAGCCATTTCAGTCTTCCTTTCTTCTTGATTGCTGTGATAAAACACCATGACCAAAAAGCATCTTGTGGAGAAAAGACTTTATTTCATCTTGCGATGCTCAGCTTACATTCTACCAACAAGGGAACACCAGGAGGAACCTGGAGGGAAGCCACTGCTGACTGCTTGCTCCCCACAGAGTGATCACCCTGCTTTGTCTTATAATTCAGGACCATTTGTCCAGAGGTAGCACTGTCTACAATGAGCTGGGTCCTCCATCAGTGGCCAAAGAAGAGAATTTCCCCCACAGATTTGCCAACAGGCCAAGATGATGAGACATTTTTCTCAATTAAGATTCCCTCACCCCAGATATATCTAGGTTTGTTCCAACAAAAACAAACAAACAAAAACAATAAACAACAACAATAACAACAAAAACCAACCAACTCAGGTCCTAAGAGATTTTATACAGGAAGATCACAGGAAAAAAAATTGTAATATTTAAATTTGAGCAGAGGGGATGGGGTGTATAGCTCAGTGGTAGAGCCCTCACAGAATGAGAACCAGGCCCAGGCTTCAATCCTAACACCGACAACAGCAAAACCAGACAGATTAGAATTCCTCATTAGTTTCCTTCCTCGAAGTTGTTAACATTTTAGTGGGCTATGTTTTTATCAGCTTTTAATCTATTCTTAAATTGGAAACAAAATTTGTAATGAAAATTCCTAAATTTTGTAAAAAGTTTCTAAAGAGGGTTGTTGCCTGGCATGGTGGCATGGTGGCACACCCTTTTAATCCTAGTACTGAGATCACTGTGGACTTCTGTGGGTTTGAGGTCAGCCTGTCTACCTAGTAAGGCCTTGTCTTCAAAAAAGAAAAAAAAAAGTCTATATTTTGTTTTTAATAACACAAAACACACACACGCACATACACACATACAATCACTGCTTTCATTTCAGTATGTGGTATTTTTAAATATTTACCTCTATCAAAAAAGGGCTTCAAGTTTGAGAGAAAAAAAAACAAATTACAGGCTACTTATTTATAGTTTTATATGTACATTTATATATAATTATATTGTAGAAACTAAAGCTAGTTTAGTTAATTTAAGAAAATTTTTGTGGGGAGACTATTTTACCTGGTCTGCCAAGAACTACAATCTTACTAAAATAGATCTGTTATTGCTTGTTCCTGAAAGAGCCACATCAAAAGGGCCCTGACTGTACGACGACCTTCAAGTTAGGAACACCATGTCTCACTTCAGAAAGCATGTAGACTAGTTAAAAAAAAAAAAAAAGGTGCCACTGTTTCTGTTGGTCTCCTAGCAGTACCTCTACTCTTGTTAGTGAATGACAAGTCCTCGGTGTGGGGAGAAGAGGACAGCTCCAGATCTGGCCTCAGCTATAGTCAGTTGAGATCTTGGATCAAAGATTGAGGAAGAGTGCATGCAGGTTTTCTTTCTTTTTTTCTCGCTGACGTTCCTGTGTAGAGTTTCTTCATATAAGTAGCAAACAACAAGCCAGAGGCAGTCCACGGGTCAGGCCAGTCCTTCCCATGGAGGTCTATATTAAGGAGACTGTGGGAGCTGGGTACCCTGGGGAGTTTGAGCTGAAGGCAGAATTAGGCTGGATGTGGAACCAAAGTTGCTGCCCACCTTGGCTAGAGAACTGGCCTTGAACTTTGGCTGTCTGAGCTAGTCCTGGGGCCATGTAGCAGCATGCATTCCTCCTGGGCTTGGCATGGACTACAGAAGCAAGTCCCCTGAATATGCAGCAGAGGCTGGGGGTTGATCTCCTTGAGCTTCACAAAGGCCTTGATAACTTCAGCAGCCATGAGGCTGGCTTTGGCATTGCTGGACCCAGGGCTTCCTGTATGCTAGGCAGCAAGTGCTGTATCGGTCTCAGACGCCTACAGGCTTTTATGCTGTGTTAAACATGCACTCCAAACCATTCCGTGATTCTTCTCTGTTGCTGGGGTTTCTTTTTATATTTCTGGGACTGGAACTTGGAACTTAGTGCCTGTAAATGCTGATGTGAAATGGCTCTTACTCTCAAGGGAACAAGAGCTAGTTTATTCTGGGCCAAATATGAATAATCATGGCCTTGCGAACATAGTTTCAGGTTGGCTTGAATGACATTCTGCTGCAGATGAGGGAGGGTACATGAACTTTATAGTCTTGGAACAAAAGGAACCCGTAACTATGTACTTACCAACCACTCTGGTGAGGATATTATGTGAGAGGGATACAGCAGCAGTGGGCAGAAGCTACAGTTTTCAGATGTGTTCATAACACTTACCCTTACAGTTAGAGGCTAGTGCTCTGACAAGCAGAACATTCCAAAGGCTTTACCTAATAGCCTGATACTGGAGGTGGGTGGAAAATGGTTAGTAAGAGGACCAAAGACAGCCCAAGACAACTTTGATTTTTCCATCTACAACATTCCATCTTTCCAAAATCATGAAGGTCCATCTAGTCTGCCATACTTCAACACTAGTGTGCTAAGAGGCACCACACAGCTTCTTCAGAAAACTTCAGTTCACACCAGGCATGCATCCTACTTTTGAGCTATGTCCTAGTGCACAAACGGTAAAAACGGCTGCACGTGACATGGTGTTTGCACCACAGTCCACACAACTCTTGAAGGGGCTGAGGCCAGAAGACAAAAATCACAAATTACTTTTTTTCATGTCATTTAAACACACTCTGGAATACAAGTGATGGTTAAGTCACTTGTATTCCAGCTTCAAAAAGGCCATGTTAGACTGTTCTTAGTGAAGTTAGAATTTGCAACTTCCTGACTCTGGAAGTTCAGGCTTTTGTTAACGTTTTTTTCTGGGTACCTTAGTGTACATTTGACAAGTCCACAAGCTATTTATTATTTTTGGCATGTTGAGGAAGGAACTCATGCATGCTGGGAAGTTCCCTACCAAGGAGTTCCAAGCCCTATCTCCAGGTCATGAGGCATGCTCTCTCTCTAGGATACTGACATCCATACTCAGAATTCTTAAGCACTAGCATAGGATTGGCAAACAAAACCAAAACAGGAGTCCACTAGGAGGTCTCTGATCCAAACCCAGTGACACTGGGTGAGGAGTCTCCTAAAGGAATGGGTAAGTTCCAGCTCAAAGGTTTGTACAGTTTGCACCCCTCCCCCACCTCTTGGGCGGTTCCATAAAGACAAACTCCAGGTGTCAGACCGGTTTCCCCAGGGGCTGAAGTTCTAAGTCTAATGACCGCCCTGCAGCAAACAATGAAGCTCACTGTGAAGCCCCACGGAGGTCCTGGCTCTGAGTAACAGGCTGCCACCCAGCAAGTTGCTCCTCCCACACCCTTTTATTTTTAGTTACAGCCACTGTCTTCATAACTTTTCTAAACCCTCAAGTAGGGGACTGCTCCCTTGTGTGTGTTACTCTAAACTCCAGGATCAAAGACGCTAGAAGATTCAGCTCTGGTGCTAACTAAAGCACAGATAATCAAAACACGTTGTCTTTAGTTTCTATCTCCCTAAAGTTCCCAAGACACTATAGGGAAAGGCTCTGTCCAGGGAAGGTCAAGTCCTGGGTTTTGTGCCTGAGGATCAGACAATAGGATTGTCAGCTTGGCCTGAGGCTTTAGGGCAAGCTATTTAAGCAGCTTAGGCTTCTGCTGTCACTTCCCACACGTCGGTACCGCAACGTTTGACTGAAATACTCTTTCAGCAAGAAAAGTGATTGGTGTAAATTTCATACTGACAGAAATGGTTTTACATTTGAAGTAACCGTGAGAAGAGAGTCAGGTAGAGAGCAAAACTTGGCGCTCCCTTGGCATCCAACAAGCAATTGTTGGAATCCTCCTTTCAACGTGGGTCAGTTGGAGAGGAAACAAGGAACTCAACCTAGTCCCCGGTTCCGAGATCGACTCTCGATCAGCGCTCTATTCAGAGCTTCCAGAGTTCCGCGGGAACAGCAGGTGGAACAGCCAAGCGCCTGGGGAGACTGGGCATATGAGGAGGGGTGAAGGGAAAGAGGGGGTTTCCAGAACGTGGATCTGGTAGGCGCCTCAGAGGAGTAGGGCGAACGCAGTACCATACCAGTGGCGCCCTCGTGGAGGGACACCAGCGCGGGACAGTCGGGAGTGAGTCTTTCTCTAGAGCTCCAGTTTTTACTACGGAAGGCAAGCGGATCTAGTTTACTGGAGCCGGGGCGGAAGGGGGCCGCGAAACGCGGCGGGTAGGTAAAACCCGAGGGCTCGTCAAAACCACATTCCTTTAGTCTAACCCCGCCGGAAGTGCCAGAGAGGAAGGAGCCCACTGTGCTGCCCGGAAAGGGGCGGGGCTACAGGTAGTGGTGGGGCCGCCCAGGGGCGGAGCCTAAGAGATGGGCGGACTCTACAGCCGGGGCGGTCTCAGGGCGGGGTCTGCGCTGTGGGGCGGGGCTTGGCGGCAGTTGTTTTCAGGCCACGGTACGCGGCTCTCAGCTGGGCTGCTGGGCTCGGGGCTAGGAAGCCGGACCAGTTCTTCGGACGCGCGCTCGCGGACACAGCCGAGAGGGCCTGAGTGGCTGGCCCAGCGGGCAGCGTCCCCGAGGTCGTCGGCCGCGGCGATGTCTGCCCGGTGCTGTGCTGGCCAGGTGAGCGAGGCGGGCTGCCGCGCGGGTTATCAGAACCGCGGGCACCGACGCGAGCCAGGCTCGAGTTCAGGAAACCCTGTGGGCGGGAAGAGTCGCGGGGAAGCCCGAGAGGGAACCCCGGCGACCTCGGTGTTCGGCCTCCGGAATTCCGGGCTGGCAGGGCGAGCGGGTCTGGAGCTGAGGATCCCATCGCTTCCCAGGACGTGTCACCTCCGGCCGAACCCTGGAGTAGTGGCTCTGAGCTCCGCAGCTCTCCTGCCACTGCACTGCCTGTGCGATAAATCCAGGAAAAACGTGGGGTTGGACAAGATCTCTGTTTCTATACTCCTGAGCACAGCCCGTCAGTCCGGGCAGGGCGGCTGCGTTTGGCATCTCCAAGTCTAGAACGTGGGGCTCTGTATTCACGAGAACGTCTGGATGTCCGATTTGCAAACTCCCGGACACGAGTCTGGGCACAGGGAAGGCTCAGCCCTGCTTCATGGGTTTACTGACTAGACCCTACCCGACCCTGACTGGGCAGGAGCCTTCGCTCCCTTCTTTGCAACTCGTCTTGCTGGAACCTGTAATCTTGCCAGTTAAATTCACGATATCCAAGCCATAGGCGGCTCCTAACTGGAGAGAATTATTAGGTTTTAGCCCTTTAATGCTAATTTCCCTTCTGTCTGCAGGGTTAGAAAAACAACAGCGAACTGTAAAGCCATCTGGATGTTTTTCTCCCATGTTGTCTTTTTGTTAGGTTTTAAGGGGTTATAAAAAACAAAAACAAAACCTGGAATCTGATCGCGGTGGGTGGGCATTCAGGTGCAGGACTGGTCTTGTTTACTTTGAACGTTAGGACAATGGGGGCCAGCTGTAAGTGCTGTAGGAGGTTAAGCTGTGTCTCTGGACCCATCAGTTTTAGTGGCCTATAGTCCATCCTGTCCTCTTTGAGGTGGCCCTGTGGAGTCATCTTGGTTTCGGAGGTCTAACACTGTGCATAGCGTGCAGTGTGTCAAGCTGGCATTTTCAGAGCCGAGGAAATTGAGGCTTTTTGATTTGTGTAAAATGATGCCCCTCCCCTCAATGTCAGGAAAGGAAGGAACGATGGAATGTGTCCCATCCAGGCTTTTTAGACCAAGAGAGGCCAGAAAAGATTGTTTTCAGAAATTGCAAATTCTCTCTTTCTCTCTCTCTCTCTCTTTCTCTCTCATATGTGGTGCTGGAATAGATCATAATAATATGGTCTGGTTCCTATAAGTTCTAGGCAAGTGCTCTTTGAGCAGCACTTCCAAGTCCATTTTTCTGGTGGTTTTGTGATACTCTTCAATTTAATGCAGCACTTTTCATTGTATAGTAATTGCATATATTTGGGGCCATCTGCCCTTCTCTCTTGGAAACCCCTTGAAGGTCTTTCCTGACAGGTGCTTGATTTCAGGTTCTGAGAATTATTGTTAGTACTTAAGTGAGTTTTAAAAAATGTTGGTATGAGTGATATTTTGCTAGGATTTATGACTTGTTTCTAAAATCCCCTCTTAGGACTTTGGAAAGAACCAAGTCCTGGCCATTCCCCACAGAATCACAACTTCTGTTTCTCAGTGTTGCTGAAGGCCTCACTGTGGTAGGTTTCAGTGTAGTTAGCAGCCACTCACACCATGATTTTATATAGTTGGGAGGGACTATTGAACCCCTGGTAGGAGTTTATGAGTGTGAGGTTTAGCTGAATGTTAGAATGCTTGCCCAGCATGCATTTGGCTGGATTCAGCCACTAGTACAAAGTGAATCCTTCAAACCTCACACGGTCACCAGAAGCTAAGTCTCTCAGCTATATCCATATTGTCTTACAAGCACCTGCTAAATGCTAGGAGGAGGATATATTGCAGGAAGCCAAACATCTCTGCTGGCAATGACCTGTGTGTATGCATAAGTGTAAGGACATCCCATAAGCATGTAAACAGCAACAGTAAATCCAGTAGTCTTGTAACAAGGCTGGGCAGTAAAACAGTCTCGGGAAGGCTTGGCTGAGAAACTCGTCTAAGAAAATTTTTGCCTCTAGAGTGAAGATACAATGGAGAGAGTACAGAGGCTGGATTTAGAGTAAGTGAGAGAACTTGCTGGGCCAGATATGACTAGAGAGATTGTAATCCCACACAATGAGTCATACCCTTGGTGAGTGCAAGAGCCATTGGGCCAGACAGGAGCCAGAGTATGGTAATTGCAGCAAGCAAGCAGAGCACTGGGCATAACTCCTGTGCCCCCACTGGGGACCAGGCATTTTATTCAGGAGTTTTCCAAAGATCACTTTGGAGAGACTAGGCATCACTTGTGTAGATGGGTGTGTCCAGGATGGTTAAGTCTCCAGGTTGGAGATGAGATTACAGTGAGCAAATAGATCACCTAAAATATCTAGATTTTTGCAGTTTCATATGGTTACTTATGAATTTTCTGGAGGGGCTTGAACGAAACAATCAAAAACATAACTTGAAGAGATGTTAGTAATTCTGCAACCTTACAAACACAGGTACTGGGCCCTGTTCCTGCCATGTATGTAACAGTGGTTGTCATCCTGTAGGTCAGGATGCCATGGGGACCTGGTGGAGGGTGGGGATGGGTTGAACAACCCTTTCACAGTGGTTGCCTAGGACCACCTGAAAACATGTTTACCTTACAGTTCATAACAGTAGCAAGGTTACAGTTATGAAGTAGCAATAAAAATACTCTCATGGTTGGGGGTCATCACAGCATGAGGAACGGTGAATAGGGTCCCAGTGCTGATCTCACAGCTCCGCACTGCAGTTTGGGTTTTAGTCTGATGGCAGTGAGAGGAATATAGCGAGCAAGGGTGAGCCGTGGACTGACTTGGAGATTGCTTTGAGAACTGTGAAGGCTGCAGTGGCAGGGAGGAGGGAGGTGACCTAGGGAAACAGGGTAAGGAAAAGGAGTATTCAGAAGCTGTTCAGTTACTAAATTCTTTTTGTTTGTTTCTTAAAAACCAGGTCTTGCTATGTAGGCAAGGCTGGCCCAAAACTTGTAAATTCTTCTGCTTCATCCTCCCAAGTGCAAAGATTAAAAGTCTGCACTACCTGATATACCTGGTTACAAGGTGGGTTTTTTTTTTTTTTTCCTTCTTTTCCTCATTTAACTTGGCTGGCTTCAAACTCTGTGAAGCAGAGACTAACTAGCCTTACATACCTGATTGATTCTTCTTCTCCCTCTACTTCTGTGTGCTATCATGCCTGGCTACAGTCAGTGTCTATCTATCGATACACACACACACACACACACACACACACACATACAGTCAGTGTCTGTCTATCGATATACATACACACATACACACACATATGTAAAATTTTGTTATTATGTGTATGTATGTCTGTGTACCAAGGGCCTTTCTGGTACCCTCAGAAGCCGGAAGAGGGTGTTGGATCCTGGGGCTGGATCCAGAGTAACCCTCTGCTGACCCCACTTCCTCATAAGCACAGGTACTGGATCCTGTTCCTGTGTGGGTCTCAAACCCCTGGGGAATAGATTACAGAGGGTTGTGAACTGCTTTGTGGGTCCTAGGGATGGAACCTGGGTCCTCTGCAAGAGAAGGCAATGCTGTCAATAGAGGGGCCTTTTCTCTAGCCCCAACGGGGAGTATTGCTTCTTTGTGTGTCATGCTTCATTGTATGTGTTGTGTTTGAGGCTCTGCTGTGAACACACATCCCTTCTGATGGAGCTTGTATTCTGGCAGCCTGTGCTTATTTTAGCCCAGGGAAGAGAGCGCATGCTACCTTCAGTGAGGCTTTAGCTGCAGGAGTGGGTACAGTGGGGTGGTAAGGACTTTGTTTATAGTGGCAAAGATGGATTAGAAATGGTGTGGCCGGGCTGTGGTGGCGCACGCCTTTAATCCCAGCACTTGGGAGACAGAGGCAGGTGGATTTCTGAGTTCTCCGCTAGCCTGGTCTACAGAGTGAGTTCCAGGACAGCCAGGGCTACACAGAGAAACCCTGTCTCGAAAAAACAAAAAACCCCCAAAACCCCAAAAAACCAACAAAACCAAAAAACAAAAAACCCAAAAAAGAAAGAACGAAAGAAAAGAAAAAAAGAAATGGTTGTGGAGAAGAGAACGGGACTTGGGTTTGTTTTGCTTTTCAAGGTAGGGTTTCTCTGTAGAACTCATGGAGATCTGCTTGCTTCTGCCCTCTTGAGTGCTGAGTGCTTGAGTGCTGAAATTAAAGCTTTCTGCCACCATGCCTAGCTTAGGGTTTGGTTTTTGTGTGCATAGGTGGGTAGTGCCATGTAATGAGGTGAAATAGGAGGTTAACATTTGACAAGGAAACCCATAGTTTTCTTTTGCCTTTATGACCCTTGAAATGCCTGCTATTAAATCCAATGAAATTGCAGAGATTTGAATTGATACTTAAGTCAGAACTTTAAGATTGCAGGTAAAATGTTTGGATTTGGACAAGCAGGTATGCCTCTGAAAAAGTTACTTCGCTGTCTTCAGTTTTCCTTATCTATAGAATGGGTGTAGTGATGCTTAGATTATTATGAGGATTACATGTGGCATTAAGTCTGCCAGTCATCTCTTATAGTTGCTTTATCAATTCTTGATACTCAGATTTGCTTGGCTGCTGGCTAATGGATGCTAATAGAAGACGGGTAGCAGGGGAGAGGCCATGCAGCGCCTCCTGGGTTAGACTCTAGGGACAGGGTAAGTAGAGGTTTAGGGGCTGGTTGGGAATGAGGGTGTCAGAGAGCTGTGACACACTGTTAGAGGTGAGATGGGATGCATTCTTTCTTACTTACCCATCCATCCATCCATCCATCCATCCATCCATCCATCCATCCATCCATCTATCTATCTATTGACAGACCTTCTAAGACAATTTGAGAGTAAGAGTTGTTAGGGTTTCCCTGCAGACAAGTATAAGCATGTGTGATGATCGTGGTGGTGATGATAATGATGATGATGGAAATTTATTTCAGTGCCTAGTATGTTGTCTTGTTTTATAAATATATCATCATTCTGGTAAATAGCCCTGTTTACCACAGGTGAGGCAACCGAAGTGCAAAAAAATGGACCAATAGACTGATGTATCCAGACCTTCGATACTGGTCCTCCAGGCTTCGGTTGGCTGAGTTCTCTGCTTGATAGTTGTTCCTTGCTTTTCTTACTAGTACGAGGCACACATATGTGACTGCTCTGAGTGAACATAGGCAGTTCTGAGTATTCAGCGATTGGGCTGTTCTAGTAGATATTGTAGGCTGCCGGCAGGAAAGGATGAGTGGTGTTTAGTTTCTTCCTTCTTATCTGGTCCAAGTTACAAATACCATGGTAGAGACTTAAGTTCTGCCAAATACACATTTGCTGATCTTGCAGCTTTTCCTGAGGCCCTGGGAAGCTCAGCTCTTTGCCTTATTTTGATGCTATCACATGCATGCATATTGCTTGAAAAGTTTGCTGGGGCAGATGTGAGCACCTTCTACTAGGAAGAACTTCAGTAACTTCTGGATGGGCTGAGGCACCCACACTAGCAGGACTTCGTGGACAGATCCAGTCTATAACTGCCATTGGCAAAGTAAAGACTCAGCCCATCTCTGCAGCTGTGTCCCACAAGGGCAGAGATGCCCATATGTTTACTGGCAGGTCTAGACATCCTTCATCCATCTCTTCCTCCATCCCTCCCTCTTCTTTTCCCTCCCCTCTTTCCTCCCTTTTTCTTGAGACTAGATCGAATGTAGCCCACACTGGCTTTCAACTTGAGGATTACCCTGATCTTCTGGATCTTTCTGCCTCTATCTCTCCTGTGATGGGACTGCAGGGGTGTGACACAGCACCTAGTTTATGGGTTTGTCTGTTTTGAAACACATCTCATCATGTAATTCTGACTGACCTGAGCCTCTAACTCCAAGTTTGGCTTTCCTCCCTGAGTGCAGGAATTAAAGGCATGTGCCACCATTGCCTGGCAAGATCATATTTCTTGATCATTGAAGTTTTCTTTTGTTGGGAACCAAGCATTCTCCCCGCACTCCCCAGATTGACCAGCTGCTGACCTCAGCTCTGGTGGAGACACTCGGAGCAGGAGACTTGGGAACCAGGAACCCCCCCCCCCAAAGTGTTTGAGAAGCACTGTCCCCCCTGGGAAGGTGTTAAATCAAGTACTCTTCTCCTGGGAAAATGTTTACCTTTGCCCTGCTGAGAGGCACCTGGAGCCATCTTCACAGAGTTGGCATCCCGAGATAAGATTGCAATAAGTCTTAGGCCCCTTATCAAACACCCTTCCAGATGTTCCCCTCTTCTCCTTTGTTCCAGTTGAATTCCCCTCAGCCCCTCCTTACTTCCTCTTTCTGTAACGCATATATACTGGCCCCTGGCCATTATTAAACGGGACCTTGACAAAGAAATCTGCTTGGTCTCCTTTCCTTTCCCGCTCATTCTCTTTCAGGCTGGTTCCACTCGAAATCCATGAAATAACTAAGATCCTGCAGGTCGAGATATTCTATAAAAAAAAAAAAACCTACCTCTAATGTCTATTTATATAAATTAACAAAGCCTTTAATGCTATCAGGGACTATCATCCATTGTCAAAACAAAAAAATTGCACATATGTTAAAGCATAATATTCTGTTTGCTAAATATTCTGTAAAGAACTGAACTTCCATTTTGTGCAGAGTGAGCTGCTTGCTTTATATGGCATCTTGCTATGTAACTCTGGCAGGCCCAGGTTGGAGTCCTGCCTCAGCCTCCCAAGTGCTGGAACTACAGGTGTGGCTACAGGTGTCAGCCTCTTACAGAGGGGAGTAGGAAAGGGGTGAGGTGTTGAGTAGTGGTCCAAGTCCGGTTTAGGGAGGAAAGAAGAGTTATAAAAGGTTGTGATGTGTCCTAGTCAGCTCTGCCTTCTAGCTGGCTCTGGTCAGAGTCGGTCCTCCCACAGAGCTGGAGTCCTAGTTATATTGATGGTATTGTAAAAGAGTGGGCTTTAGATCTGTGAGAAAGCCACTATTGCACCAGTGTCCCAGGCTTGTACTCTTCACAGAGGATTGGTTCTTCTCTAAAGATTGCTAAAATTTACAGACACTCAAGTTCCTCATAAAAATGTTCTAGATCAGAAGCAGAAGTCCTCTCGATTCAACACTTAGACCGATCCTAGTGACTTGTGATGTCTGATACAGACATTTAGAGCCTAAGCTGAGTGGCCAGTCTTAAGCAGCACAGATGGTGCTCCAGCATTTATTACCTAACAAGATGGTGAAATGCCCAGCTAAGTCCCCACACCAACAGTGCATGAGATAAGAACACAGAACTTCCCTCGCATAACAAAATACCCATCCCCTCTCAGGGCATGGATCTCTCCTTGCAAAATATTTTAATATATATTTTTAATTATTATTTATATATGGTGTGTGGTGTGTGGAGGGGCATGCCTGCCCCAGTGATGCATATGGAAAAGCTTTGAGGCATAGGCTTTGTATTTTCACCTCTGTGTTAGAGGGGGTACTGAAGTCACATTGCCAGGCTTGCGTGGCCAGCACAGTTATCCACTGAGCCATCCTCTGGCCATATTTTAAAGGATTTATTGATTGACTGTTGCATGTGTGTACACATGCATGTGCTTAAGTGTTAGTGTTTGTTTGCTCTGATATTTTTTTTTCCCTTTTTAAGGATTTTTTTGGAGACAGGATTTCTCTGTGTAGCCCTGGCTGTCCTGGGACTCATTCTATAGACCAGGTTGGCCTTGAACTCAGAGCTCGGTCTGCCTCTGTCTTCTGAGTGCTGGGATTAAAGATGTTCACCACTATGGCCAGCTCTGACAAACTGTCTGTTAACGTCGTGTCTTTAGCTCATCATTGCCATCCTTGGCACAGCGGATTTTACATGTGATTTTTGGACATCCTTCCAAGTACATTTAACTATCCTTGATTGACTGGTACTTGAGACTGTGTTGATATTGTTATATTGTTACATTGTATGGTTTAGGGGAGAGAGATGGCTCCACAAATAAGAGCACAGAGTTAGCTCTTCCAGAGGACTCAGGTTCAGTTTTCAGCACCTACTTGGCAGTCCACAAACATCTATAACTCCAGTTCCAGGGGATTTGACAGCATCACACAGACATAAATGCCTGCGAAACATGGTGCACATAAAATAAATTAAATTATTAAAAAAAGAAAAGAAAACAGCAAGTGCATGTTAAGTAGAGAGAGAACTTTATTTTGCTTTGTTTGTTTATTTTTCGAAGACAGGATTTCTTTGTGTGGCCCTGGCTGTCTTGGAACTCCCTGTAGACCAGGCTGGTCTTGAACTTGCAGAAATCCTCCTGCCTCTGCCTCCTGAATGCCAGGACCAAAGATGTGCACCATGACTGCCTGGCAGCTGTTGAGATTTTGAAGACTGAACCAGGGCTTTGCACATGCGAGGCAAGCACTGAACTGCTGGGCTGCATCCCTCCACTGTTAAGGTTTTTGAGACAGGATCTCACTGTCGACCAAGCTGGCCTTGACTTCACTGTCTTCTTGCTTCAGCCTCCTCAGTGCTTGGGGTGTAGACATTGGAGCCTGTACCTGGCTCCAATGTTATTGGAAATTAGTTGATGAAACCTACAGATTCTGAAACTGTTTAAGAAAAAAAAAAAAAAAAGGAGGCCTCTTGTATTTGTGTTTCTAAGGGATAGGAGGGAGCTTGAAATCTCTCAGTAAATGCTCTACAAAAGGGGAATATTAGCTACAGCAGACAGTGGCTTCTTTTGTCAGCCCTAGGCTTTTCTACACAGGAAGCGTAGTCGTATATGGCCTAATGCTCCTGTAAGCCTTGTTGAAGTTAGGCCCACTTTCCTAGTACTAGAGTTTGACTAGAGTCATAAGTGCCCAGGATCTTGAGGCCTTATTATTTCTTTTGGTGTGCTGATGGGTCGCTTCTGAATTAGGAGTAACTAACTGGAACACATGCAAAAGGCTTATTATAGGTATTAACTGGTCTTTGGGGCAAGTGATGGACCACCTTGGGGTTGTAGACAGCCCATGAAGATGTACTTAAAAAGTAAATTACAGCTCTGGGGAGATGACTCTTAGGAGTGGTGGCTGTTCTTTCAGACAACCCAAGTTTGTTTTCGAGCACCTACAGTGGGTGGCCCACAACTGGCTACCTCAGAACTGCCTGTAACTGCAGCTTTGGTGCCCTCCGCTGGCCTCTGTGAATACATGTACACACACACGACACACACACACACACACACACACACACAGAGATATGCATGCATACACATGCACATGCACAGAGAGACACACACAAGTAAGAAATGTATATTATACACCATAAAATATTGATGACACCCCTGAGAAAATCCTTCATGCTCCTCTAGGAAACCTAAATATCTACTTTCAAGTCATAGACAGCTAGATAAATATTTTCTCAGCGTTGACTTCTTGTAGAGTTCTTGCAGACTTTGTGCTTAGATCTGTCTCCACCACCTGGCGTTTGTTATCTAGTGCACTAGAAGTGTGTCTTGGCTAGTACAGTGTGTGGCATCCCGTGTGCAGAGCATGCACCGTGACCTAGCTGAATGCCTCGATAAGGGCCGAATGTCTTGTCCTCCTGGGCTTTGTGGAGTCCTCATCATGTTAGATGTTCCCACACTTGTTTGGAAGGGATCCAGGCACAGATGTATTCTTTTTAAGACTCT
>NW_022196914.1:53078966-53109649 GCF_008632895.1 Mastomys coucha
TGCCTCAAGTTTATTTGTAAAAAACAGCATAGGACACTGGTCATCAGCAAACTGTGTGGGTAGGTGTGTCACAGCAGTCTCTCTGTCTTCACACTGGCAGGAGCCTTTTCTTTTCTTTTTCTCTTTCCTTTCTTTTTTTTTTTTTAAAAAACCTAGGAAGTGTTCATTTCTGGAATTTTTTTCTTTCTTTTTTTTTTTAGAATTTTTCTTTTTCTTTTCTTTTTTTTATTAGATATTTTCTTTATTTACATGTCATATGATTTCTCCTTTCCCAGTTTCCTCTCCAAAAAAACAAAACAAAAACAACAAGAACAAACCTCTGTTGCCTCCCCTCTTCCCATACTTGCTACCCCACCCTCTCCCACTTATTGGCCTTGGCATTCCCCTACACTGGGGCACCGAACCTTCACAGGGCCAAGGGCCTCTCCTCCCATTGATGACCAACTTTGCAATCCTCTACTATACACATGCTGCCAGAGCCATCAGTCCCGCCATGTGTATGCAGGAGCCTTTTCTATGGGCCCTTCACAGGGGCCTGGGCACCTTTGGAAGCCTGGGCTGGAGCTGGAGCTACAGCCTCTGCCTTGGTTTGAACCTTGGACTTTGGTTGGCAGAGCCTTTGACCCTTGGCTGTGTAGCTTCGAATCCTCTTCTCAAGCTTGGGTGAGTTTGTGGCATCTTGGGCTTGATGGCCTCTGCACCTACTGTACTCACTGCCTTTGCATTGTTGGTCTGCATCTTCTTCAGACCTTTCTTGTTGTGCTTCTTGGCAAAGCACATGTTCCTCAGGAACTTGGGGTCAACTCCCTTAAGAGATGCATATCTTTGTGGCCAGGGTTTTTTAATGTCATTTCTGTGCTGTTTGTGGGACTGGTTGTACGTGGTGTGGTTCTTGGACCTGGCCATGTCTGCACGGTAACCTGCAGCTCCTGAAGTGCCTGGCACTGGAGGAGTTTTTCAAGGCTCTTGAACTATGTGGCAGTATTGTGAAACAGTGAGGAAAAGAAAAATCCCTTATCGTTACTTAGAGCCATGTTTTGATATTTAATATATCCAGTCATTTTTGCTTAATATGCAAAACTGGGTCACTTCAGTCATTTTCAATCTTTAACTTTGAGCTTATTTTATTGACACACACACACACACACACACACACACACACACACACACACGCACGCACGCGCGCACACCAGTGTCCCAATGAGCCAATTCATTGTTTTGACATCTTTCCTGTTTTATTGTGCCTAGTGTTGTTTTGGCTATATTAAATTTGAGTCCTGTTATTATCACTAGCATGTGGCACTTTTAGTTTTCTAGTCATTTACATTTTTTAACATATAATACAGGCAGTGTACAGTGGATGCCTGTATACTGTCTCAACTGTGCTGTCAGGCAGTGCCCTATTGTTGGAGCTGTGGGCTAGTATAGCTCACAGTGTGCTGATGCTGGAATGGTAACCAGGCAGTTTCTTAGCAGGGTTTAGCCACATTCCAGTGTTGAAGAGAGAAGTCTCTGCGCCTTTCTTCCCTTGCATAGTAAGGGAGTGAAGAAGGTTGCTGGGTGAGCTGCATACTTGGCATGAAGGTGGCTCCCTCACATTTTTTCCCTTGAGTTTCATGATAGCTGACCTGGGCTAGCTTACAAATGGCTGTAGACTGGGTCTTTGTTAGCAGAGCAGAGTGCAAAGAATGCTCGGGAGGCTGGGGAGCCACCAGTGTAGAGGAAATGGAAAACAGGTTCTGAATACTCTCTGAGCTAAAGAGATAAAGTCACACCCCTACCCCAGGGCTTGCTTCCTGACTGGTGTTTTCCATGTAAACATTGCCTGTAGATTTCCCATAGGCAGTATCAGGAACTGAGTAGACTATGAGTCTCATCAACTTCACTCAGTACTTGCCCAAGTATTTTTTTTTAAAGATTTATTTATTTTATTTATATGAGAACACTGTTGCTGTCTTCAGACACACCAGGAAAGGGCATGTGGGTGCTGGGAATTGAACTCAGGACCTCTGGAAGAGCAATCGGTGTTCTTAACCACTGAGCCATCTCTACAGCCCCAAGTATTTTAATATAATCATCCTTAAAATCCTCAGTGAAGGTAAGGCAGTGATTCTGATGACATGGCTACTTGTGGTCTAAGCTGTGTAAGTCCAGTTGTCTGAATATTTTGATACATTTTCACACACACACACACACACACACACAGTCTTGCTGTGTAGCCCTGGTTGGCCCATGTTGTTAGTTTGAATAAGAATGGTCCCCATAGGCTTATATATTTGAATGCTTAGTCAACAGGGAGTGGCACTATTTGAAAGGATTAGAAGGATTAGGAGGTTTGGCATTGTTGAAGTAGATGTAGCTTTGTTGGATGAAGTGTGTCACTGGGGGTGGGGTTTGAGGTTTCAGAAGCCCAAGCCATGCCTAGTGTCGTCTCAGTCTATGAACCAGGATGTAGCTCTCAGCTGTTGCTTCAGTGCCATGCGTAGCACCATAGTCTTAGCCATGACAGTGGACCAAGCCTCTGAAACTGTAAAGCAAGCCTCCAGTTAAATGCTTTCTTTCATAAGAGTTGCCTTGTCCATGATGTCTCTTCACAGCAATAGAAAAGTAACTGTTCCTTGCTGTTACTTGCTGTTAGCTCAGACTGGCTATGAATTTGTAGCAGTCCTCCTGGCTCTGCTTTTTAGTGCTGGGATGACAGAAAATCTTTCCCCTCCCAGACAGGATCTTAACTGTAACTGAGGCTGGCATGGATCTGTGTATCTGCTAGCCTTGAACTCACTGCAGTCTTATTGCTTCAGCTTCTCAAATTCTGGAGTTATACTAACAAGGGTTCTTACACAAGCCGCTAGGCTTGTAGAAATAGCCATAATATGCATTTGCTTTTTCTTCCCAGATCAAGCTGTTTCTAGTATTGAAAAGTTGTTAAAACCTATGTAATGAATGCCCTTGCCCAGTACCCTTGATCTTATCCCAGAGCTGAGCAGTGATGTCCGGCTCACGTAAAGACCAAAGCTCTTGTCCCCTCATATCACCCCAGGGCTGGCCGCTGTGCTGTCACCCAGGACAGGCAGCTGTGCTATCACCCCAGGGCTGGCCGCTGTGCTGTCACCCAGGACAGGCCGCTGTGCTATCACCCCAGGGCTGGCCGCTGTGCTGGTGAGTTTCATTTCATATTGCTGTTTGTCAGTGGAGTTCAGTGTTTTTTTTTTTTTTTTTTTGGTTTTTCGAGACAGGGTTTCTCTCTGTAACCCCGGCTGTCCTGGTACTCACTATGTAGACCAGGCTGGCCTCGAACTCGGAAATCCGCCTGCCTCCGCCTCCCAAGTGCTAGGATTAAAGGCGTGCGCCACCACCGCCCGGCGAGTTCAGTGTTAAGATTGAATGTTGAGAGCAGTATTATTGGTCAGATTACCAAAGTAGGCCACTGTGATTGTCCTCAAATACTAGGCTTTCTAAGTGGTCAAAAGGGACCTTCTGTAGCCCTAGTAAAAGAGCATTGTAAAACCTTACCTAAGCATCTAGTTTATACATTAATAATTATTTTATTTTCTTATGAATGATAATCCTGTAAGTCAGCATAGTAGTCGGTGTAGGTGTCGGAAATTCAACCAGTGGTTTGGTCTGCTTATATAAACCATCTGTCTGCATTTTAAGGGAGGGAGGCTTTTGCTCTTGGCCTTTCTTCTGTAGCTTGCCTTAAGATTAAAGTTGCTGAAGTGTTCGGAAAGCAGCTGCTGTGGAAAAACTTAGTTGGACTGGGCTTGTATTACAGAGTCAGTTTTGAAGTGCTGTGGGTTTGAAGTCATGTTCCAGTCAGAAGAAGTGATTAGATAGCATTCTTTGCTCCTCACGAAACCGTGTCTAGTCAAGAGAAAAGTAGGACAAGCTCAGATACTAGCTCGAGCCGTGTTTATGAGAAGATGAGGAGTCGAAGGAAAACCGGACTTCTGTTTACACATTTTTATAGACTGACTAATTGCAGTTTGAAACAAAGCTTGTAGAGTCTTGGTGGAAGTTCCCCTGGCTTTTTGTTCTTGGACGGTTAATACTTTAATGGAGGGCTGGCTCTCCCATTGGCTCTGATCTTGGGTCACAGGAACCAAGGAGGAGTTTGGTGTTTTGTTCCTAACTTCATGCCCTGATCTGCCGTGGTGTGCTCAGAAACAACAGCAGTGCTTTGTAACCATAGTAATGAAGCTTGTCTGACTTGGGTTCTGAGATATCCATGGCTTTGCTAGTGTTCTGTGAGCACCCTGGAGCACATTTGACTTACTCCATTGGCCTGACAGAATCCTTAAAGCACTTTGCCGGTGTATCTTCACTGGATACCCAGGATACTATACATGAAAGGCTTATCCGCTTACCCACTTAGCCACAGCTTGTGCATCAGTGCTTAGCTTCTTAGGGTAACATCCCTCCTAAGGTGGCTTTCTTCACAGCTCCTGGAGGGTTACGCACCTCAGCTTTGGAGCTTCGCTCTCTGGGGAAGGAAAGGTGGATGGGGTTGTGTAGGGTCTTCAGAGTAGAGGGGATCTACTGATAGGACCATGCAGAGTAAATCAGTCTACATGAGCGGGTTGGAGGGGTTCCATGTGGCCTGGCAGTTGTATGCACAGCTATGTCTATGTACTCTGAACATGTTTCCCATAAGAAAGTCTGTACTTTTTGCTTTGTCTTAGCCTTGCCCAAGAATATTTTACCCAAAAAAATTAAAGAAAGAAAGAACAAAAGAAAGGAAGGAAAGAAGAAAGGAAGGAAGGAAGGAAGGAGCGAGGGCTCATGAGATAGCTCACTTGGTAAAGTGCTAGCAGCCAAGCCAGAGGACCTGAGTTCATTTCCTGAGACCTCTCTGGTTGGAGGAGGAGAGAACTGACTCCTGCGAGTTGTCCTGGAACCTCCCCATGCATATTGCTTCCCCACTCCCATACACATAAAAACCTATACATCTCATTGAGCTTCTGTACTGTTAGAGCAGCCATTATGAAGCCGTGGAGCATTATGTTGGATTCTATGCTTTTCTTTATCAAATTTATTTTTATGTACTCGTCTACAACCAAACCCAAAAACTAACAAAGCAGTCCAGGCTGTCCTGGAACTCACTCTGTAGCCCAGGTTGGCCTCAGATTTGTAACCCTATTGCCTTAGTGTTATGAGGCCACTATGCCAGAAACAGATACGTGGTGTCTTTTTACCATGGTAGAATTCATTAACAATAAATGCACACAGTATGTCAATTTCTTTGGCTGCAGTTTATGGAATAGTCCTGTTTAGACCAGTGGCCCTGCCAGCCGCAGGACCTTCCTACAGCAGAGGCCACATTTGTCACCAACTACATATTCACTGTCAAGGTTCTAATGTGGAGTCTGGGACATGCAGCAGAATTTGACAGATTCTTCCTCACTGGGAACCAGAATTGGCCATGGAGGTCCATGGGGGCTGGAATGTAGAGGTCACAAGCCAGGAGCATGCACGGATGGATACTAGCACACAGTAGCTTGTTGGGGAAGAGGCATTGCAGGAGGCAGGTACTGAGGGGTAAAGATAGGGAAGTGGGAAGGGCCAGTATGACCCTGCCTGAGAGCAAAGGCTGCTGATTTTTCTCCTGTCTTCTTTCTGAATACTTGCCCTCCGTTAGGGTCTGGGGAGATGGGTCTGTAGTAAAGGGCACTCACTCTTGGCTCCCAGCACTGCATCAGCTGCCTTATGGCTGCCTGTAACTTCAGCTCTGATAATTTCTTGTGCCTGCACACAAAGACAGGTGCCCCATCCACCTAAGAAAAGAATCTCTTCTGTTAGTTTTTGGTTCTAAATGTTAGGTTGCTTGATACATGTGCAGTGATGTCCCCCTTATTATTCTTGGTACTGGTCACTTATGTCCCTTTGTGGCTTGAGTAATTTAGCTAGGGTGTTTATTAGCTATAGTTATCAACACCATCACCATTGTGATGCTGGAGATGGAAACCCAGGGCCCTGAATACAGGAGACAAGTCTCCTACCATTATATTCCTTGTCCTTGTTTATTTGAGACAGGCTCTTTCTTTAGAAACCTAAAATTAATAGATTTATAGATACAATAACACAAACTTATCAAAGCTTTCAAAATTAAGGAGTTTGTTTTTTAACATTTATTTATTCATGTGTGCGTGGGCACCTGTATGAAGGTACGTGTGTGGGGTCAGAGAACAGCTTGTAGGAAGCAGTTCTCTCCTCCCAAAACTCAGGCTGTCCTGTAGCCGGCCCCTTCACTTGTTGAGCTGGCCCTGAGTGTTCATATGAGGCATCCTGCCACTGTCTCCTAGTGTTCAGACCTCTGGATCATCTGCCTGGCTCTGGCTTTATTACTCTCGTGGAAGATAAGGTTTTTTTGCTTTTCGTGGTCAACTTTCATTTCCCTTTTTTTTTTTAGTTTTGAGATAAGGCCATGCTGTGTAACCTAGGCTGGCCTGAGACTCTCCGTCCTTTTGTGTTAGCCTACCTAGAGCCAGGATTGCAGGTGTGAATTACCAGAGCTGTGGCAGCCATTCACATTGTGTTTACTAACTTCCGCTTTGTTATTTCTTTTTTACACTTTTGTGAGGCAGGTGCTTAGAACATTATTTTCTCAAATATGCATTTAAAACTGTATCAGTGCACTCCATTTGATAATAGTGTATTTTCATTATCTAAGTATTTTTTTAAATTCTTTCATAATTTCTTCTTTGAACTCCTGGTTATTTAGAGAATGTGTTTTTAATTTCTGGTTATTTAGGAATTTTCCAGAGCTGTTTTGCTACTGATTTTTAATGTGTGTGTCCTTTTTATGCATTTGGGTGTATGTGTGTGTTCCCATGGATCTAATCCAGGGTTTTAATGCAGGGTTTTAGCTAGCCATGCCCCCAAGTCCTTCTGCATTCCCTTTAGATTTCTTGTCTCATGCCCAGAATGTGTCATAGCTGGGCAAATGTTGTATGTTCTCTTGAAAAGAACATACATTATACACTTACTAAGTGTTCTCATTTGTTGATAGTGTTACTCACATTTCCATCTTTCTAGAATTTTGTTTTTCTTTTTTCTTTTTTTGTCTAATTCTATTAATTATTGAGAAAATGGTGTTAAAATGTCCAAATATGAGTCTGTCTCTTTCATTAATTCTTTTTTTCCTTAATGTATTTTGAAACTTCATTAGGCATGTGCACATTTAGAAATATATCCCTTTAATAAATTGATCCCTTTTTTTTCTCTTTTTCTTGTTGTTTTGTTTTATTTTTTGGTTTTCTCAAGTCATGGTTTCTTGGCTGTCTTGGAACTTATTCTGCAGACCAGGCTGGCCTCAAAGTCACAGAGATCCACTTGCCTCTGCCTCGAGTATTGGTATTAAAGGTGTGATCCACCACCACCTGGCTAAATTGATCCTTTTGTCTTTGGAAAATGATCCTTTTGTCTCTGGTAATACTCTGTCTTGAAGTTTTCATTTAGTATATATGGCTGCACCATTCCTTTGACATGCATCAACTCTTTGTCCTTATTAAAAGTGTGTCCCTTATAGACATCACATAGTCAGATTTTGCTTTTGACCTAATTTGTGAGTCTTTACCTATGTGTGAATATGTAGCTCATTTATAATATATTGGTTTGAGAATCTGGAAATAATCTACTATGAAAACTAAGTTTGAGCCAGCAAAATTATCTTTGTTCAAAAAACATATATGTTAGGAAGACCAACTGGTTTTGGGATCTAAAGCATGTCAGTGGGGTGGGGCGGGTTGGGGGGGTGGATGGGTCTGACAGAATAATCTTTTAGGACAGAAAAGCACATATTAAGAGGGGTGAGGGATGTCCAGTCAAGTTCATGTGTACACTGGGTACCTCATACCTGATATTTCGCATGGCTTTCTTTATCCTGGGTGGTTTCCTTCAGGGGCATGGGCATGTTGGAAGAGCTCCCAGGTGAGAACTAACCAATGAAGCACTGGGTGGCATATTGTGGTCTAGGTTCATCTGGACACCTGGGGCCAGAAGCCATTTCTGTGAATTCAGCTGTTTTTTACAATGTAGCTATGGAGACTATATACAAGATGGAGTCCCTGTAGCTAAGGAGGCCCCCAGCAATAGTCTAAAAATTCATATTCTTGGAGATTAGAGCTATGCATTTTTTATGTATGTGTATATGTATGCATGCGTGCATGTGCGTGTGTGTAATTTGGAGAACAACCTGCGAGTTTTGTTTCTCTTCTTTCACTGTGTGGATTCCAAGGATTGAACGTAGAGATGGCACATGCAAGTGATGGGTACAACAAACTTTAGGTTGTTGGTAAGGGGCCAGGGTATAGCTGATTGAAGCCTGGTCTCTTAAATTGGTCCTAAGTATGGAAGTATGGATTTAAAAATTGCTTTCCTTAGGTTTTTGTTTTATCCCTGCAAGCAGCTTTAGTGAGATGGTTAGGAAGAACCAGACAGCTCCTTCCCAGGCAGCTAGATAGAACATGAGTGCTAATTTTTCACACTCCCAGGCTCCTCCATTTCGGCTTATATAGACCAGATTCAGCCACTCCCTCAGAAACAAAAAGAGCAAAAGAAATTAATGCTGGAGGAGGAAATCTATTTAGAGAGCCACAATAGATTGGGAAGGATGCTGGGACCCAGCCACTACCTTCCTGCCTTCGAGAAGCTAATAAGGAACACTAGGGTCCTGAGGAGAGGGAGCAAAAGAACCGGGGTGGAGCAGGCATAGTCAAGCCCTCTTGCTCTGACTGCTTGCTTATGAGTTCAGTACAGACTAGTTGAGTGCTGGCTGCTTTCTGCTGATAAATTCAGTTCCCATCACTGGAGGCTTATCTGGGTTCAATTACTAGACCCCTTCCTCAATGAATAAAGTGAAAGGTGACCATGGCAGATAACTGACATCAGCTTTCAGCCTCTACCCATTTTTTCACACACATGCACACACACTGTCACACATGGACACACACCACACATATACACACACACTGTCACACATGGACACACACCACACATATACACACACACAGTCACACATGCATACACACCATCATACGTGTACACACAACACACACACACACAACCTTTAGCATATATTTAGTAGCATATATTTAACTTAGTAAAATAAACATCTATTTCACTGTTTTCTTTTAGACAGTGTATTATAAAGGGTCATAAGTAGTGTCTCTTACTCTAGGCTTAGAGCCCTGGGGATATTGATGGTACATCAGACAAGATGCACAGTACACTATGCACTCATATAATGAATGCAGACCCTGCAAGACAAACCACAGTCTCATGGGAAAAATCCAGATGGGGCACACTTATCACCTTCTCACTAACACATTTTTTTAAAAAAGAAAGCTTGAGATTGAAGAGATGGCTCAGCAATTGAAAGCATTGTCTGCTTTTCTACAAGACCTGGTTTTAATTCCAAGGACCCACAGGATGGCTCACAATCACATGCAACCTCAGTCCCAGCATGTCTGACACCCTCTCTTGGTGTCTGTGTGCTGCACTAAGCATGCAAATGGTACACAGATATACATGCAGGAAGAAATATATCTATACACATAAAATAATTATTTAAAAAAAGGAACCTGGTGAAAATAGTGTTAACCATTTTACAAATCTAAGGTTGCTAAGAATACCTACACTATGGTAAAATTGTCACTTCACTTTGAAAAAGACTTAGTGTGCTTGTAGAAGTAGGTGTTGGAAGTTACAGCCTTGGGTCGCTGTGGAGTTGGGGTTGAGGAGGGGCATCTGACATTGGATGGAGGCTGGTGCTCAGGTCTGTTCTGGTGATTCAGCACCATTTGAATTGTGTACATCTTGACTATGATTGCACAACTGGTGTCTGGCATCTCACAGAGAAAACTGCACTTCCTGTTGAGCTCTAATAATCCCTAATGCATAAACCCTGTTGGAACTTGGTGAACTTTCAAAGTAAGTACAGGATGAGAAGCCTGGAGGCTCTGGACTTGCATGCTTTCTTTTTGTTGAGATGTGAGGTCTGGTCTAGGCAGAGAGCCCTGGACATTCAGCTTCTTAGGGATGCTCTCAAGTCACACTTCTGTTCAGCTGTGAGGTCTGGGGTTGCTCCAGCAGGCTCCTTTGGAGCTACTCCCAGAAAGTTGGTGCTGGAAGGACATGGCCCTCTGACCCATCTGTGTGCTGCTTTCTTGTACTGTCCTAAGCAAACAGCTCCAGAGAGAGGATCCTCCAGTCTGGAGTTAGCTTTTCTTTATTGCTGGTGACCTCTGGCTCAGTCCTTCTTCCTGCTAGCTAGCTGCTCAGGACTGAAAAACTTAGCTGTGTCCTGCATAAAGACACAGCCATTACCATATAATAGTCATAAGGTGGGTGTGCTCTTGTCAATGTAAAAATACAGCTTTCCCCTTAAAGAGAATAAGAGAGAGAGTTTATTCTGGAGTCATTCTCAGTGACCATGGCCCAGGAAGTAGGTTACTCCATGGGGTGGTTTGAATGCATGTGTTTGAATGTTTGTCTTCCAGTTAGTAGAGCTGTTTGGGAAGGATTAGGAGGTGTGGCCTTGTTGGAAGAGATATGACCTTATTGGAGGACGTGTGTCACTGGGGTGGCCTTTGAGATTTCAGATGTCCACATCAATGCAGTCTTTCTCTCCCTGCCTGCAGCATGAGCATCCTATGAGCTCTCAATTACTGCTTCAGTGCTATGCTAGTTAGTTTGCCCGCCACCAGGTTCCCTACCATGACCACCACAGACTAGCCCTCTGAAAGTATAAGCAAGCCCCCAATTAGATACCTTCTCTAGAAGGAACCTTGCTTATAATATCTCCTCATAGCAATAGAAGAGTAACTCAGACACTACAAATTCCTTACTGCGTCCTGGGAGCAGTTTCATAGTTTTACAGAAGAAAGTCTTAAATTAAGAAGGTGATGCAAGATGAAGGGAGAGTTTCTTTAGACCTCAGATGTTATCTGATGACATTTGTAGCTTTTGGGGTGCGGATGTTGGTGCTCTGCTAAATTAATATATTTAAAAGGTTTTAATCTGTTAATCACCAGATGTTGGTTCAGATCAGACACAGAGGTGGGTGAGCAATGAGTGTTGGGAGCTGAAATTACCCAAGATGACATAATTGGGCCTCTGGACCTGCGATGTTCAAGCCTCTCTACATCATTGCAGTTGTAAACAGTCTTTGTAAACACAGCTTCTTTCCAGGAGTTTTCCTTTATAGTCTCTAACTCTTAAATCACAACTCCCTGTTTGGCCGTGAGTCCTGCTGTATGTACAGTTTTAGTGTCCACCTGATCCACAAAGTCGGGACACACCATAGGGGGGTTGTGCTCTGGGCTGAGAGGCTACTCTCAGAAACCCATTACTACCCAGGTCCTGGTGGGAGTATGGCCTGAGTCTCCAGGCACTGAGTTATGACTGTTATAGGAGATAGAGTCTGGGAGGCCACAAGGTCTTCAGGAGTCAGAAAGATGTGGACCCTTCTCCAGTAACTAAGGCTCCCAGCAGGGCCTCTTCAAAGGACAACAGCTGCCAGGCTATCTCTGCTCCCCTCCTGCAGGGCATAAAGTACACAGTACATCTTGAGACTCAGTGGCTGGGTATCAGGCTTTTTTTCAGAGCAACCCAGCAAAGTTCATGGCTACAGATTTTAAACATAATTGTGTTTTAAGTCTTGAATTGTTTTTTTTTCATGCTGTATTTTTCTGTAATAAATGAGGCTTATGCTTTTTGTCTTTAAACTCTCATAAATTGCCTTTTAAAGTCCTAAGAAGTTGCTTATTTTGTTGTTGTTGTTCCACAAAATTATACCCTGTATGTGGATCACAAGATTTAACAGAAAACGGTCTTTAAAAATACTTCCATAACCTGAGATGTGCTTTGGGAAAGTGGCAGGTTGCTGAGTAAGAGAGATTAGGCCACTTCAGCAGGGTTGGGTAACCAATGAGGAACTTTATGCAAATCGTTTTGCCCAGCAGTGGCTTCTTGCTGGAGGCTTTGAAAAGCATGAGGCAGTAAATTATTTCCTTATGGTGATGGGGTGGGGGGTGGGTAAGGGCTCCTGCTCATGGAAGTTTCTTGCAAGCAAGTGATCCAGTGGACGGGTCTCAAACCATTCTTACCCCAGGGGTGATGTGAAAGACAGTGGACTGCTTGAGAAGCACACTGCTGCTCCTCAGTCCTTCCTGTGTGGCTGTAGCATGTTCCCAAGGGGAAAAACTCCTTTCTCTTCCTCTGTTCTTCCAATCCCTTGCCTTTTTTTCCTCTCTTTTCTTTTTCTCTTTCTTTTTCTTTTTCTTTTTTTCTGAGTCTCTGGAGAATGAAAATTAGCAACTTGCATACAAACTCTAGAGCTCATGAAAAATCTATCTATTCTAAGGTAGATGCAGTCGTTCACTCCTGTTATGCCAGTACTCGGGAGGCAGAGTCAGAAAGAGGAGGATTTCTACAAGTTCACCCAGCCTGGGTGTGCAGAGAGGAAGAGATGGATAAGTAAAGTGTTAAGTAAGATTCTTTTCCTCCTTTGGGGGAAGAGAGTTGAAGAACAGACCATGGTGAATCCATGTGTATCTGGTTGTCATATGTTCAGTTCTAGTTTGTGTTTGTGTGAGCTCGAACATTTCTGGGAGGTGTCTGGCAGCAGTGGTCACTGCGGAGGATCAGTAGAGGAGGTCAGAGGGGAGGCAGTCATGTCTGGACATTAGGTTGTCACTTGACAGTTTGCTATGCTGTCTAGGTTCATCTTGAACACGTGTTGGTTGCTTTTTAAAATTTTCAAATCTTGTTTCAGCAAAGCCACATGAGTAAAATTTGGCATCTTATATCATTGCATTTCTCAGGATTACTTTGATTTTGATACTAATATTGATGTCCCTGTCCTTGGAGAGTCAGGGAGCGTAGGAGGGGGTGGTGCATGAAGCATTTAGAAAGTGGGTGTGACCATAACAGAGCTAACCCACTTTTGTTTAGGACTGAAACGCAGATGTCTGGCTGCACATCTGGTACAACTGTGTGCTGGTACTTATTTTTATCTGTGTGCCACAATTTACATATGTAAATGGAGTGTTTTTTTTTCTGAAATTCTGAGATGTAAATAGAACTACAGAAAAGGAGTGTGCCACCCATAGCAGTGGGTGTTAAGATGATAACTAAGCTGTCAGATCTCCTTGTCTGGATTCCAGCTGGTCTGTGGCTTATTAGCAATATCACTCCCAGGGCTGTTTTGGTGTAGGGTGAAAAAACAGACTTGGGAGCTTCAGTGCCAAGACTGAGCCATTTCAATGTGTGCTCTTAAGAAAACTGAATGTTGAAAGATCCATAAAGCACATAAAACACTTTATGTAAACTTTATAAGGCATTTTACAGCAGGCTTATGACTTCAGGAACATGAAGCACTTTCAGCCCCCGAAGTGTTAGGAATTTGCCTTTGGGGGCACTTTGTTCCTGCTTAAACTAACAGGTGTTCAGAAACACTCCATATTCTTAAAGTGGAATTGGACAAATGCCTAACTTCTACTTCGCTCTTGAGCAGAAATATCCAACCAAATAACTAAGCAGCTTTATTTTTTTTTTCTGGAGACAGGGTTTCTCTGTGTAGCCCTGGCTGTCCTGGAACTCACTCTGCAGACCAGGCTGGCCTTGAACTCAGAAATCTACTTGCCTCCCGAGTACTGGGATTAAAGGCGTGTGCTACCACTGCCCGGCTAGAAGCTTTTATAGTTGTATTGGTGGTGGTGGTGGTGGTGGTGGTGGTAGTATGTGTGCGTGCATGTGTGAATCCTGTGTGTGTGAGAGTGCAGGTGTACACACGCCAGGGTGCACATGTGCTGGTTGGAAAACAGCTTTTCTGAGTGGGTTCTTGCCTTCCACTGTGGGTTTGGGGACCTGGAATGCAGCAAAGCACACATTTTTTGCTGCAGATCTATCTTGCTGGACCCAAAACATATTTTTTCTAAAAAACAAAACAAAACAAAACAAAAAAAGAAAAAACAACAAAAACAAAAAACAAAAAAACAAAGCCAGGATGATGATAGATTAGGTTTTACTTTTGAAAGATGTGGTGATGGAAGGTGGCTGGAGAGGTGGTTCAGTGGTTAAGGCTGCTTCTTGATGTTCCGGAGGACCAGAGTTCAGTTCTGGTTATCAATATTCAGGTTAGGCAGCTCAGAACCAACTGTAACTCCAGCTCTGCGGCATCGGACATTCCTTGGCTTTCCGGAGAACTGCACGTTTATGTGAGTATACATTCACATAGACAACACAGACAAACATGTATAAAAATGACAAATATTAATGAAAAAATTAATTTTAATTATTTTTATAATAGTGTGTATTGCTTGAGTGTATGCCTGTGTACCATGTGCATACCTGATACTCCCAGGGGTCAGAAGAAGGTGTGGGATCCTCGGAACTGGAGTTACAGGTACCTGTGAGTCACCAGATAGGTCCTGAGAATTGAACCCAGATCTTTGGCAAGAGCAACAAGTAATATTAATGCTGAGCCATCACTCCAGGTTTTAGGCCTCAGGAGTTATATCTTACTTTCTTTCTGCTAAGCTTCACTGAAAAGCCTGCTGTCATGCTCAGAGGTTTGTCTGTCTGTCCCGAGTGCTTCTCTTTCCTAGTTTAGCCCTCATGCTCAGGCCTTTATGAAACTCCGACTCCCAACATTTTGTTGTTTTGTTTTTGAGACGACCTCATAGAGCCTAGGCTAACCTTGCACTTCTGTGTAGTTGTTGATGACCCTGAACTTCTGATCCTCCCTACATCTCCCAGGTGCTTGGGTATGAATATACCACCATACTCAATTAAAACTTACGATGATTTTTAAAACATTTTACCGAGAGCTTATGAAGGTAGCTCAGTGGGCAAGAGCTGCCAACCCAGACAACCTGAGTTTGATCCCCAGAACCTACATGGTAGAGGAGAGAATTGACTTCCAAAAGTGTCCTTTTTACCTTTACACATGAACTATGGCCCCTGGCATAATATGATATATAATATAAATATATAAATTATATAAAAATTTATTTTAAAAGTTATATAAAAACATATAATTAATAAAATTAATTAATTTAAAAAGTACCCTTTAAGAAAGTTATATTGAGGTGGTGTTTATGTATCATTAGGCCTGTCTGCTTGAAGTGCATGCACAATTGGATGTCTCTGTTTTGGAACATTTGAGGCTGTGCAGTCATTACACACTCTGAACTTCTACATCTTAATGCCAGTTTCTCACTCAGAGTCCTGGCAGTCACTAAGCCACCTGCTATCTTTATGGCTTTATCTATTCTCTGTCCCTTTTGTGTGAAGGGGGCCATCTCACATGTGGCCTTCTCCCACTGTTTCTCAGTGTGTATGCTGTCTGCATTCACGCATTTCTTTCTATGAAGAATACCATATCTGTCCACCTGTCAGAGATCATTTCAGTTATTCCTACTGTTGCATACTGTTTGAGGCTGGGTTTTGTTCTGTAGCCCAGGCTGGCCTACAGCTTTGTATTTATATACTAGGAAAGTAAACCTCAAATTCGACACCAGCATGTGCTGCATAGAAAGGATCCAATCAAGCATTGCTCAAGAAAAGGTACGAATGTCCAATAGGCTCATGAAAAGACACTCAGCATTCTGAATCATTAGTTCTGTGCCGGGAACGACAGTCACAGGTTAGTGACACACAGGTTGTGAATGAATTCACAGACTTAGAGGCAAAGCTGCAGCTGGAGTGATCTCAGGGGAGGGATGGCTCTATTAGGAGACAGGGAGACACTTTTCACAGTGCTAAGGAAAGGGGGTGGGCCTTATTGGGTTGACAGCTGTTTAGGACTCACATCTAGATGGATAGGATGACATCTAATCTTTTGTTTTAAGGCAAAAGCAGCTGAAACATAAGTTCTCCAGTGTTCATTCTCCCTCCTTAGGATCAGCTGCCTATACAATGTCAGCACAGTATCCAACCCCTTCAATAAACACCTGTCTTCCCCTCTGCTGAGTCTCTAACAGTGCGACACAAGCATTGCAGGCCTTGTGTGCCTCTGCCTCCAGTCTGCTGAGGTTACAGGTATGCTACCACCTGGGTGGCATTTTGATTGTTTTAAATAATGCTGTTTTCAATATTTTCCCTACAACTTTGTGTACAAATGTGCTCTTATTTCTTTCAAGTCCATATTTAGGAGTAGAAATGCTGACTCATCAAACTTAACCCTTTGGGAGCCATCAAGCTGGAAGGAGGTTGCTATTTTTCAGGTCTCAACTACCCTTGTCTGAGGGCTCTGACTTGTACAGATCCTTCCTGTGTGCCCTTAAATGGATAGGGCATCCTAGTGGTATGAACTGGTACTGATACCGCCTTTGGCTTTGATTACCTTCTTACTATAAACCCCACTCTCGGATGAGAGGCTGCGTTGGGCTCTTCTAACCTCACAACAAGACTACCTTTGCTTCACAACAGGCTGTTCTTGTAACAGGAGTGTGGGTACCAGAAGTGTTGGTGCGTGGGCTGGCTGCCCAGGTGTCTTCCCAGAGTACAATAAAGAATTGAAACCTAGGGACTGTTAGAGACTCAGCAGAGGAGAAGACAGGTGTTTACTGAAGCAAGAAGCACCAAGTTGGCAAGAACAGGGTCACCAGAGCTGGTAGACCATCTAGCAGTCCTGAGCTGGCCTTTTATAGTGCCCCTGGACTCTCGACTCTTCGATCCTCCATTTTTTCTTAATCATCTTCTCCCCTCTCTTACTTCATCTCCTAGCTGGCCCAGATGGTCCTTGGCCCAGGGAGATAATGAAGGCAAGAGAGGTGCTTACCAGCTGCAAAGCGGGGTGTTGTCTCTTTTTATAGTCCTGCTGCTATGTGGGCAGGTGGTCCCGGGTTGTCCTGAGCAAGCCTTGAGATAAAGCCAGTAAGCAGTGTTCCTCCATGGTCTCTTTTTAGTGACTGCTTCCCTGATTGCCTATTCCCTGCTAATGGCTCAGAGCAAGAACTGAGCAGGGCCAGAAGAGCTGACCTTAAACAAGCCTGGCTGTAGTCTGACTAGACAACATTGCAGAGAATTCCAGTCTGTTGTGAGTATGCTCAGACTATCAGGGGTTGGATACTGTGCTGCACATTGTATAGGCAGCTGATCCTAAGGAGGGAGAATGAACACTGGAGAACTTATGTTTCAGCTGCTTTTGCCTTAAAACAAAAGATTAGATGTCATCCTATCCATCTAGATGTGAGTCCTAAACAGCTGTCAACCCAATAAGGCCCACCCCCTTTCCTTAGCACTGTGAAAAGTGTCTCCCTGCCTCCTAATAGAGCCATCCCTCCCCTGAGATCACTCCAGCTGCAGCTTTGCCTCTAAGTCTGTGAATTCATTCACAACCTGTGTGTCACTAACCTGTGACTGTCGTTCCCGGCACAGAACTAATGATTCAGAATGCTGAGTGTCTTTTCATGAGCCTATTGGACATTCATACCTTTTCTTGAGCAATGCTTGATTGGATCCTTTCCCTGGTTCTGAGTTTCAGGAGATCTTCACATATTTCAGATTCCAGGGATGTCCCTCTGAGGTGCCTGAGCTTTGAATACTTTCTTTTGTTTGTTGTCTTTTTTTATGATATTACTTGGAACAGAAAAGTGAATTATTTTGGTGAAGTATGTATAAAACATCTCTTTTTCCTGTTTTTGCTTGTCTTGAAGATCTCTTACATAATTTCCTTTAGATAAAATGTTAAGAGCCCAAATGAAGGGTTAAATCTTGCAGTCTCTTAATACTTACACCATTTAAAATCTTACATGTATTCCTTAGAGTGAACGTTGTACACTCAGCATCTGATACTCAGGTCTAGTCCCATTGTAGGCTCGCAGTGGCTTTTCTTGCCTCTGTTGTGTTGACAAGGTTAACCTGCTGCAATGGATCAGCTTTCTTACTTAAAAAAAATATTGTTGTTGCTGTTTTTTGTTTGTTTGTTTTGAGACAAAGTCTTACTTTGTGTAGCCTTAGAACTTGCTATTTAGATAACGTTAGCCTCAAAGTCAGAGAAATCTGTCTGCTTTTACCTTCCAAGTGCTAAGCTTAAAGGCATGTGCCACCATGCTCCAGTTTTTATTATTTTTAATGGTGTGTGTGTGTGTGTGTGTGTGTACGTACGTTAGCATGTAAACATGTAGTAGTTGGTTTTTGTCAAATTGACCCATACCTAGAATCTCAATTGAGACATTGCTTCCTTCAGATTGGCCTGTAGGCAAGTCTTTGGGTCATTTTCTCATTTTCTTGATTAATGATTGGAATGGGGTGGTGCAGCTCACCGTGGGCAGTGCTACCTCTGGGCTGACCTGCATAAGCCATGAGATTAAGCCAGTAAGCACGTAGCTTACTCTGCTTTAGTTCCCGCCTCCAGGCTTCTGCCCTGACTTTTTAAAAGATGGAGTGTGACTGGAGACCTGTAAGATGAAATAAGCCCCTGCTTCCCCAAGTAGCTTTTGGTTATGTTGTTTGATCCCACAACAGAAAACTAACTAGGATATTGCATGTGGGTTTGTGCATGTGAGTGCAGGTGCCCATGAAGATCAGAGATGTAAGATCTCCCAAAGCTCGAGTTGCAGGTGTGGTGCGCCTTTTGACACTAGGGACTGCCACGGACTGGGTTTCTTTGGGGACCTCTTGTTCCGTGGGGTGATGAGAGTTTTGGCTAAGTGGGCAAGGGACTTTGGCGGTGACAGACAGAAACAGACACAAGGGAGTGTTGTAACTGAATGTAATTTGTACAAAGTAGAAACCAGGCTTATATGGTATACAGAGAACAGGGTAGGCAGGAGATGGCTACATCAAGATCAGTACAATCAATCAGCCAGATGCAAGGCGGAGGAGCAGTGGTGTCATTCTTTGTACTGGCTTGTCCTGGCAGCCCCAAGATAAACTCTCAGGATCTGTCTTGAGACAAGCAGCTGAGGGTCGTATTTTAGCATTCCTTGGCTGTAACATAAATAATCAGTGAGGGAAGCCCTATAACTTCTTTCTAGTCAGTAAAACAATTCTGCGTTGTGTGGGACTGCTCTGATAATTAGCCTAACTGCTATCTCTAACTTTGTGGGACTGCTCTGATGATTTGTGCCTAACTTCTGTCTCTAACTTTGGAGACACTCTGTCTGATAAGACAGCTCCTTTGTAGAAATTCCAAGCTAACTATAGCTAGGAAATCAATTAGGATTATTGAAACACTGTGGAGGCCAGGAAACAATGTTAAATCTCAATTTTAGCTATAACAAAATATTTCTTAGGGCACCTTTATACCTGAATAAAGAAAGCATGCAGATCTCTCCACAGATTATAGCAGAGATCAATCTGGAACACTTCTGAGTTAGGAGATGTCAGTGACTGACTACCTCAGGAGGCTGACTCCTTTTGAAATGTACGCCTCAGTTCTGTGATCAGTTTTTAGGCCTGTCCCAGGCACAACTGAAGTAGACAAGTTCTGTGTAACAAGGGACCAAGCTCAGGTGCTCTGTAGGAGCAGTAAGCACTGTTAAGTGTTTTTTATTTTTAAATATTGTCCTATGAAAGAACTCACTTGAGGCTTCAGTATGGTGAAGCTGCCAGTCACTTAGCTGGGGACTGGACTTTGGGGACTGGCAGCTGATCTCTGAGATGGTTGGCTCACGTGGTTTAATGGTCATGGGGCAGTGGTTGTAAGTGGCACAGTCCTGCATAGGTTCTGATGGAGACCTGAGAGGTGGGTCTGTTTACACACAATCCCAGCACATATTGTGGCAGTTGGGACTAGGGCATTCTATTCTGTCAGTAAGTTTGCCCTGAGACAGGCATCAGAAGCACAGTTCCCACGCCACGAGGAACATCTTTAGGTGGTAATAACTTTACTGGAAAGTAGCTTTTGATTGGGTTTTAAAAAATAATTATTGATTTTTTTAAGTAAAAGATAAGATATTTATTAAATTAAAAAACATTTTGAAGAAAGTACATTAAATGGGTGTATGTTCAAATACCATATATATATTCTTGTTACTTGTAAATACATGTATCTAAGTGCTGTGGCTTTGTTTCTTTTCTTTTCTTTCTTTTTTTAAAATTGGATATTTTCTTTATTTACATTTCAAATGTTTTCCCTTTTCCAGGTCTCCTCTTCGAAAACCCACTATTCTATCTCCCCTCCCCCTGCTTCTATGAGGGTGCTTCCCCGCCCACCCACCCAGTCTTGTCTTCCTGCCCTGGCATTCCCTTACACTGGGGCATCAAGCACACTCAGGCCCGAGAGTCTCTCCTCTCATTGATGTCCAACAAGGCCATCCTTGCCACATGTGTGGCCTGCCCATGGGTCACTCCATGTGTACTCTTTGGTTGGTGGTCTAGTCCCTGGAAGCTCTGGGGGCTCTGGCCAGTTGACACTGTTGCTCCCTCCATGGGGCTACAAACCCCTCAGCTCCTTCAGTCCCTTCTCCAATTCCTCCATCAGGGACCCCGCACTCAGTTGGGGTTGCTGTGAGCATCAGCCTCTGTATTTGTCAGGCTCTGGCAGAGCCTCTCAGGAGACAGCCATATCAGACTCCCTTCAGCCAGCACTTCCGGGCATCCACAATAGCGTCTGGGTTTGGTGATTGAATATGGGATGGATCCCCAGGTGGGGTAGTCTCTGGATGGCCTTTCCTTCATTCTCTGCTCCATACTTTGTCTCCATATTTTGTCCCCCTCGGCCCTCATTGATTTCTTTTTTTAAAGTGTGGTTCTTGGCCTGGAGAAAAAAGACTAGTCAGTCTAGTTAGTAAAGTATTTGCTTTATAAGCATGAGACCCAATTCCAGCCCTAGAACCCACCTAAAAAAGAAAAAGCCAGGCATGATGGCTCATGCGTATAATCCCAGTGCTGGCCAGGCAGCTAGGATTCTCGGGCTAGCCAGACTAGACGACTTGGTCAGTTCCAGGATACTGAGAGATCTTGTCTGGAAAAAAAAAAAAAGGCTGCCACTAACATCTTCACACTCATGGACACACTCATGGGTACACAGAGAGAGAAAATGTGATTTTCCTGTTCTTTCCACTTTGGTAATTTTGGTAGGACAGTTTCTTAAGTTGACTTTGGTGTTATTTCCATGTCTGGTTCCATGCTCACCTGCAGAGCTGTGCCTCTGAGTGTCTTGTTTCCCAGAGTCCAGGCTTCCTGCAGCCACATTGGAGGTCATGACAGTGACTGCCTTCCCAGCTGGCAGAGCATCTGTCCCAGGATTTGGCAGCAAATGCTGCAAAAATGACAGTTGCCTTTGTTGATGCTTGGAATTTGTTCTGAGGGATTCAAAAACTGCTCCACGTCGCTGGCAAAGGAGAAATGAGGAGGCGGCTTACAGAATCCAAAAAGGAATGGTTTGTTCTTCCTTCTGGGGCCCAGATACAATGTTTGAGTAAAGAAGCTGCTGCAGTTTCCCAGAGAGCAGATTGACCCTCAAAGGAAGCCCATCTTTGCTTTCCCATCCCCCCAGGGATTTCCTTAAGCATTGGAAAGAGAGCTGGCCACCAGGTACCTCCCCGAGCAAGTGCCACCAAGGAGTTGAGTTTGAGGAAATGAGAGTCCAGTATCTGGGCGTCTGAGGACATCAGGGCATCTGAGCCTTGGCTATGATACTCTGTAGCTTCCTTGTCAAGAGCCCTGAGATCAGTGCCAGGCAACTGGGAAACGCTGCCTTGAATGATGTCACCGTCCCTATTCACTCCAGGATGAGTGTGAGCGCTTCTGACTTCTCTGCTCTGGCTGTGGTTCTGAAGTTATGAGGTCATTTACATGCAGAGTAACTGACACCATGTGTGGGCAGCTCTTCGTGGCCTCCATGCTAGAGGAGGCTCCGCAGCTGTGCAGGGTTAAGGGTGAGAGCTGAGCTCATCTCTTAGGCCTTCAGGAGAGCAACTTGTGTCTGTCCTCTAGGTTTTCTCATTTACGGATAAGCAGACTTGATGTTGCTCCCCTTTCTCTCTTCTATCCTGTACCTTCCATTTACTTTGTATTTCCCTGACTTTTTCAAACTACCATATATTCTGATTTTTGTTGGGATTTAAAAAGTAGCAGATATTCATGTAAACGTTTTCAAGTATTTCAAATACTTTCTCATTTGTAAGAAATCCTTCAGAGTATTTGTGGGCTCTGTTAGTCATTCCCTAGTACTTTCAACAAGTACCCAAGATAACTTAAAAAGAGGGAGGATTGATTTCTCTCTTGGTTACAGAGAGTCAGTCCACCATCACTAGCTCACTTGCTTTGGGCCCACACTGGCATGATGCATCATGGAGGAACACATAGCAAGGAGATGGCTCCTCTTATGTGACCATACAGTAAAGAAACACACAGAGGAGTTGTGGGGTCCCAAAATCCCCTTCAAAAGTACCCACCACATAATATTCTTTCCACTAGGCCCCTACCACTTAAGGGTTCTGCTTCCTCTCTCGCCCATAGTCGGGTAGATGACACATGCCTTTGGAGAGACATCCAATGCATCTGCTCCAAAAACCGAGGACCCTATTTGACAACATTAATTCCCATTACTTCAGGACGTTTGAAGAATGCTGTTCAGAACTGTATGACAGTGGCTGTGTCTACAGAGCAAGCTTCTGCACTGGCCCTCTGAGGGCAGCTGAGGAAGGCGAGTGTCTGTACTGCTGTGTTTTGCTGGCCTCGTGTACATGTACTTACTGCCTGCAAGATCTCTTTGATGATGTTTTTTTGGGGAGGGCAGGTGGAAGAGTCAAAACAGTCTATTCTAGAGAGCTAGTAAGGGAAAGCTGACTTGTGAAGCCAGATGGACTTTGGGGTCAGAGATCAGGATTTTGGTCATTCCTAAAGTGGTTTCTGTAATAGTTGATCTGGCAGTGACTCAGGTTTTGAAAGTGGTGATTGTGATTCAGAACAGAGTTCCTATTAAGTGAAAGCCCTTTAACAGGTATGGTGTGGTGGGGTGCGGTGGGGGTGGGGTGAGATGGGGCTTGATAATGGATGAATGAATGATCAAGGATGGAGGGCACTTTCATTCACACACACATTTACATACGTATGTGTGTCTGTATGTATGAATGAATATAGTGGGTGCTGGGTAGAGGGTTTCTATAGTTCTGATCTTCACTTATTTCTGGCCATGTTGATAGCTGTACTTTCAATCATTCTCGATGCTTGAAGGTTTCAGGAATTTGCTGTGTAAAGGTGCATTTTAGTTTATTTCCCCAGGGCATCGACTCTTGCTGAGTCTTATTCTCAGGGTGTTATTCTTTGCAAAGCATGTTGCTTGTACTGTGTCCAGTAAGAAAGTTAGAGATAAGAATCAGATATGACTTTAGCAATATGATTATCTGTTCTCCCAAATCCCAAGTGTATTTGTTCACAAAAAAAGCAAGTTAAATACTGTAGAATTCCCAGTTTCCCATTTCTTTCTGCTTGCCATCTGCCCATATATAATTGGGAACAGGTGGTGAAGGCTTAAGGAAAACTTATGGGATTAAGAAATAGAAAGTTAAGCCCTCTTTCTCTGTCTCTTTCTTTCTCTCTGTCTCTCTCTCTCTCTCTGCTTGTCTCTCTGTCTCTGTCTCTCTGTCTCTCTGTCTCTCTCTCTCTCTCTCTCTCTCTGTGTGTGTGTGTGTGTGTTGAAATGTAAGGTCTGTTACTATTTAGGTATGGTGAGGTCAGCAGACCAGAGGAGAATTACATTGCAAAAATAACTTGTTATAGTTGCAGAGAGGAAAGGGACAAGGAGCATTGTTGAGCTACATGGGAAACCACAAAGACAGGCTGGACTTGTTCTTTTGTTGTGGCTTCCTCGAGAAAAGTCAAGGCCAGTGTGGGTTTGCTGGGGATGAGGTGGGCAGGGTAACCTTAGAGGGCTCTGGGTACTTAGTGTGGCTCAGAACCTGGGGTAATTGGGAGTGATTTCTTCCGGGGGTTTAAGAGCAGAGGGAGGATGGATTGGAGAAGAGGCTTTTGCCTGGTTGGTCTGAAGTTGTGCTGTCAGGGAAATAGCTTGCTTTTTCTAGCCACCGAGTAGCTCTGGATAGAGCATCCCCTTCTGGGTCATCCAGACCTCATACCTGGGCATTGGAAACATGGGGAATCTGTTCCTGTCTATTAGGAGGCAATCACAATTGTTTCAGCCATAGTCCTCTTGGGGTGGGATGTGAAACTAAAGTTGTCTGAGGAGCTGAGAGTGAGAAATACAGGTGAGGGATGGAGAGGCCCTACTTTTGGGATTGGGTCCCGCATGGTTCCATTTTGTTCCCAATGGAATTGAGCACTACAAATCCTCTAGAGTCTTTACAGACACCAGATTTGCTCATGCTGATGGGAAGTGCAGCAAAGCTTCATCTGTCTGCTGAGAAATCATCTTAAAACAGTGGCCAGTCCACCAGCTGGTGTGACTCTTTCTTCTTTTGGAGGACGGCATAGTAGGACGTTCCTCATGGCAAAGCAACGTCTGTTTACAACAGTGCAGAGGATGAGACTTGGACTGTTTTTATCAAAGCGGTTACTGAAACTCACTTTAGAGGACTTTTCTTCTGATAATTGTTGATTTTGCTAAAGTTGTTCTTTAATTCATACTAATAAAATATTTTATAAATAAAAGTCCTTTTATGTGGACTGTAGCAAACTAAATTGACTTTAAAATTTTTTCTGGATTATAAATTTCTATTCTTTGATTCTTTACTAACATGTTGCACATTTATCTAATTAAAAAAATAAATTTAGGCAGACTAGGGATGCTGCTCAGTGGTAGAGTGTGTCCTTTAGCTTGGCAGAGCTTTGGATTCTATCCCCAGTACCACAAGAAATAAACACTGACCAACCAACCAACCAAAACCGAAACAGTTAAGCAAGCCCCAGGAAATAAAACTTACAAAATTCAAGCTCAATGTTAGGAACCTGGAAAACTAGGATATGACAGAGAACTAAAGGTCACTGACAACCCTCAGCCCTGGATAGTGTTTTATCTTTCCCATGGATATGTCTGTTAGCATATTTCCGTATTAAAGACTTCCTAAGATTAAACCCTAGTCTGTCCTGATCATCCTGTTACCCAGAAGTTGTGATTAGTCTCCCTGGAGACTTGCCTGCTGTGTTCACCACCACTAACTGGGCCCTTTGAATAAATATCTGTGAACACTGGCTGTCAGGCATGTGACATACAGTAATTTAGTCACAGACTGGATCGAAATCTGTATCAGCTATTGGCTGGTTTCTGACGTTCAGTGTGGGAACATCTCAAGGTACAGGTTCCAAGTAAGAGTCTGTGGGTTAGGGTGGAACCTAGAAACTCACAGGGTGCCCGTCACGTGATGCCAGCCCGGGAGCCATGCTGGGAGCGGCAAGGGCTAAGGGGCCCCTGTCTCCTGCCTTGAAACAGCTCCTGCTTTTGCTCTGCTTCAGCTGTTGTGCATGGTGGCAGCCCTCTACTTCATTCTCACAAAGGCTACTCAAGCTGATACCAGCCGTGCCAGGGGTATAGCCTCACTGCCACCCAGGCTTTGCCCTGCTAACTCCAGCAGGCTAATCTACTTCCTGTCCAACTCCCTCCTATTACTACCAAATCAAGAGCCCTGCTTTGTCAGTAACTTTGAATTCTGTTGCCCTCACCCCACCAACTTCATGTCCGGGAGCTCAGGTCTAGTGCTACCTAATCCTCTCCAGAGGCATGGAGGCTCAGTCATCTTGACCCCCATCTAGCCGTCACCTGGGGCATCCCTAAAAAAGCAACACCTTGGGTTTCTGAAGGAAAGATGAGTGAGACAGGTGCAGAGTCTTCAAAGGCATCCTTCTTGTCCAGTCCACATTTGCTCCATCAGATGACTGGAGAAATACTGGGTTTGACTTTGCAAATGACAGTAATTAAGATTCATTTCCTGAACTGCCTCCCCCTTGGGCCTGTTTACCTCCCAGCCCCATTTACAGCTCCACATTGTATGTTCCTCTTGGCTTTGAGGTCTATGTGCTTGACTTTGATGGTGGGGTGTTGGCCATCACAATCTCGATCAAAGAGCCCTGCCTTTTCAAAGTGGAGGGGACACTGCTTCCAGTGTGAGCAATGGTCTATTTCATGGATGATCTGGGGAAACCTGTCTTTAGATACCATGATTGTTGAGTGTGCTGGAAGATCCTGACCAGACTATTTTCATTTCTCTTGGTGCTTTGGTAGAACTCTCAGGGTTGTTGAGGATGGAATCCCGGGGCCCCAGGCATTCAAGTGTTCTGCTGTTGAGCTGCGTCTTCACCTGGGCCCTGGGTTCCTTTGCAGGTATTTTAAGGACATTAGTAGGCCACTCCTCAAGTTGGTCATGCAGGAATTGTATGCATGTGGTAGTTACTGTTGAGGCAGTGCACCCTGATGGTAAGCATCCCAATACCAGCTGTTTAGCAGTGGGCCCCAGCCAGCCTTGGGAAGAGGCAGATCCTCTTCCAGATGTTCAGGTGGGTAAAGGGTTCTGGGACAGTGTACTAGGTTGGAAACGGCGATGAACTTGTGATGCTTGTTTGCATTTCACGTTGGAAGCAGGAGAAGGAGGTGGATATCTGTGATGAAAGGTGAGGACCTAGGTTGAGATTGCTAATGTTTTGAGGATTGATGGATTGGAAGATTAACTGTGAGAAATTATTTTCTCAGCCATGGGAAATGAGTGCTGCTGCTGCTCTGGCTCCAAGGGAAAGCTGCCCAGTAAGCCCTCTCCTGTCCCCACAGCCCTTCATCCAAAGCAGAGTGCCTTGGAGGTGGCCTGTGAGGTTGGTGTGGGCCTTTCCCTCTGGCTCCCATCAGGCACAATGGTGATTTTCCAAACCAGAGGCTAGTTGCCTGGCATTTCATTTTCTGATTTACATATTTATTTATGTGAAAAATTTACCTGTTTGTTGTGCATTTTGTGAGTCCTAAAATGTAGTATTATATGGCATCCTCACTGCCGTAAACAGTCTATGGTAGGCAAAGTGTGGGCAGAGCTCTCACTGTGAGACAAACTTGGAAAGAACCATCTTGGGGTAGGGATACAGTTCTGTTAGAGTGCTTCCCCAGCAAGCATGAAGCACTGGGGTCAGTCCCCACCCCCATATAAACCAGGCATAGTAGGATGTGCAAGCAGGAAATCAGAAGTTCAAAGTCATCCTTGACTACATAATGAGCTTAAGGCCACCACCATGTGAGATCTGCTTCAAAAACAGACCCCAAAGAGAAACTCTTTTCACTGTAGTCACAGAGGTCTTACTTTCTACCATCCTTTCTGTGGTGTGGGCAGGGGATGTGCCTGATAGTTGGTCCTACATATAGGGGGGGGTGCCGGATTTCCGACTCTTTGCTTCTCAGAGGTGAGGGGGTAGGAGGTTCACCAACCAAGGCAAGGCATTGATCATGACACAGCTGTAGCTGTGGGAAGCCAATTGGTTTTGTGGCCAGCCTGGGGTTAAGGAATCGTTCTCCATTATTTGGTTTTCACTGGTTGTGATGGAAACCTTTCAAAATGCACTAGACCTGGATTCCTCATTTGCTAGGATGAGCAGAATGTTGCTTAAATTACTTGTCATGACTTCGTGTAGCAATTCTGAATGCCTACTATCTAGTATATTGCAGTGTGGAACCCAGAGGTCAAGTTACTGGCTGGACCCTTTCCAGAATGCTCAATTCTTCATGTTTGTGGAGTTTTTATTTGTCCACTGATGTCTCATGTTCATTACTAAATCTGTCTTTGAACCAAGTCACCCAGGCTTTCTGGACACCCAGGCTCACTTCAGGAAAGCATGATGACTGGATTACATCTGACATTTTGAGACATGTCCCAGGTTGGGTTGAATTTCCAGGATGCTAAGCTTGGGTAAAATTTATTTACTAGAACGTGAGCTTCCTGAGGGCAGAGATTGTGTTGTCAGGTCCTGGGCAGTGTTAGTTACTAGGAAGCATTGGTAAACATTTGTTATGAGAGTGTTAACCTATTTGTAGTGTTATCGTGCGTCCGAGTGTCCTACACACTGCAACTGGGCAGAACACTTTTCTTGAAAAGAAGCGTATTCCCTATGAAGCCCTTCACACTGGCATTCCTGAGCCCCAGTCCCTCCCAGCTCAGCTCTCTGAGAGCAGTGAAATGAACTCACTGCTGTTCCCATGCCAGAGCATACTTCTCCATCTCCTTGGCTCTGGGACTGAGTCTCCAGTCTGGAGAGTGCTTTGTGGCCTGGCAGGCTATTGGAACTGAGCTGGCAATCAGTGGTTCTTGGAAAGGACTCACTAGATCTCTTCATTGCAGCATAATCCCCATGACACAGGAGGCAGATTTGGGGGTTAGAGTTTCAGTAATTGTCAGTTGATAAGCTGTTGTTTACAAAGTAAGATAAGCAAGATTCTCTTTCCACCTTTGAATGTTTAAAACTAATTTGCAATAGTGATTTAAACTGAATGAGTGAATGCCTTTCCTATTTCTCCATTCTTTTCCATTTTGAATTCCATGGATTCATTTCTTGGCAATATTTTCTTCTGGAACCTGAGGGTGTGGTCCCCCCGACCCCATCCCTGCTTGTCTCAGCAGGTATTTGTTCCTTGTGGATACATGATGTTTCTGCTTCCTTACTTTCTCCTCATTGATAATAAAGGAATGGCGATAGCTTTAGGTGGAGCCCATGCAGGTGTTTTTATATACAACCACCATGCTGGTTCTGTGTATATAAAAACCAATATTCCCATGTTGGTGGCATACTCTTTTGGGTTCACTCTACAGTGTATGAACCCAATTGACTCCATTGCTCTAGCTCTTGACTCTAAGTCAGTGGCTCTTGCAGAGGAGCGGTTGTCAGTGATGCTGATTGCCTGAGTTGGGTGGGAGAGGGAGGGCTGCTCCTGCATCTAGCTGAGGAGGTCAGGGACCTGTTGAGCGTGCCACAGCACAGGTCGTCATCCACAGCAGTGAAGACCCTTCCTGCAGAGTGATGCTAAGCTGGAGGAAGCTAGCTCGTAATGCTCGGCCTCCCAGGCATGCCTGCTTTCTGTTGAACTCAGAGAAAGGTGGGTTTCATTTACCTTTAGCTTTAGCTTTAAACCTTTACCAACTGACTGGAATGCCTAGCCATCCGTCCTCCCTTATCCATGGGGCATATGGTCATAACCTACAGAAGACATCAGCAACCATGGATAAGTACCAACTTTACATATTCTATGCTGATCTCTGTGTAAATTTGACAAGTTTTATGTTAGGCACAATGAAAGAGTAACAATATTAAGTTACAATAAAGTTGACCAATTCTAACAATACACTGTAATAAAACTTACTTCAGACTTATGGATTACAGTACTTTTTGGACTTTGGTGAAATCATGGGTAAAGGACTACCACATTTATGTGATGTTTTGAGCAGAGGTAGTGTATAGTGGAATGATTGAAAGATTCCATCTGCTGTCTGAGAGCAGAGAAATCCATAACATTCTTTCCTGTGGAAAGTAACTGTAACCGCGTGAGAAAAAATTCCTCAAAAGGACAGCTCTGCCTAGTGCCCTATCGTAACTCCGTCACAGGTGCTGGCTTTGTGTGTGCTCACAGCCTGGCCTTGGGTTTCTCAGACCGGACCTGCTGGCCAAGGCACTGAATCAATCCTTGACTGAACCCTTTGTGGAAACCAGTGTGTTCTAGGATATGGAAAGGGAGCTTCTCTCTAACAGCTCCCAGTGTCCTCTCACAGAGCTGGGAACCGCTGAGAAGCCTGGCAGCTCAGGGGCATTTGTCAACCAAAGAGCACAAGTCCAGGAGCAGAGATAAGGATATAGGAGTGCCCCTTTCTAGGCTTGGTGCTACACATCTCTTTCTTCACCTGCTTGACCTTTGAGGTATCGTTTGATATTCTCATTTAATTTATTAATGCTTTAGATCTCACCAAGTAGAGGTTTAATTATACTAGTTAAGCAAATGAAAAATATTACCAGGGTAACAGAGTACCACCTATGTCTGTCTGTCTGTCTGTCTGTCTGTCTGTCTGTCTGTCTATCTATCTATCTATCTATCTATCTATCTATCTATCTATCTATCTATCTATTACTTGTGCTAAAGAACCATGAAGTCAGGATCTTAAACATACTAGACAAAAATTCAACCGTGAGGCCACATCCCCAGTCCTAATGGTTTTGCTTTTGTGGTAAAAATAGGTAACCATCTTCACCAATTTTACCATCTTCACCATTTTTAAGGGTACAGTAGACATCTTATTTTTCTGGTGCCTCAGTTACCTCGTGGTCTTCATCAGTCTTCTGGCTGAAGTAGAGTTCTTTTACTAGCTTTCTGATTGATGTAGCAAGTGTCTGAGTGCTTACCACCTTCAAGGTAGAACAAGATTACTGTCTGTTTTCCTCCCAAACAGAAACTTGAGGCAATGGTTTTCTAATTATAAGATAGGTAATTATTACAGAGTTCAAAAAATAACGACTCTGACTGTGGTTCCTCAGTGCTGTGGACACAGTGGTACACCTTCTGCGTGTGTTACTGCTGGCCTGTGTCTCTCCATTTTTATCTCAAGTTTTAGCTATACTCTGTGCTCTTATGTTATTAGCTGCTTTCTGTGTCTATAGGCAGTCTTCCTGTGTAACTGGGATAATCATTGCAGTGGGTATAGTGTAAATGTGAATCTACTGAAATTTAAGTGATCAGTTGATCAATACCCTCTTCATTGAATCTTCAAATTTCCTTCCTTCCCCTTAAGTTTTCTTTCATTGTAACTCCTCTGTCT
>NW_022196914.1:53109659-53110268 GCF_008632895.1 Mastomys coucha
CTAGTAGCCCAAACTCAGTGTAATTCTCTTGCCTCACAACCTTTCAGATGTTGAGATTGTAGACATGAGCCCCCATGGGCCTGGCATCTCTTTTCTTATTAAACATGTAATTCTTTTTTTTTTTTTTAATTTAAAATTTCACATATTTTAATTCAGGCTAATTCTCATAGTTTAAAATTATAACCTGATTAACTATGTTAATTATTAATAATGTTCATATTAAAAATAAAAACCAGCGTTTTAAACATTGCTTCCAGTCTGGTCATGACAGGCTGTGGAGAAGCTCACCACCACTTTCTCGCCTCCCTCTGGCCTTCCTCATTTCTAGGCTAACTGCTGGAAAGTAAAGGAGGCAGCAAACGCTGCATCGTAAAGCAAAGAAACATTTGAAAATCCTTCAATAGTCAGTTAGCTCAGCGAATCAACAGAATCATGGTGAAATCATGTCAGGAGACAGATACAGCTCTTTGGAGCTGACTTTTACAGAATAGAAAACTTGGCTTCTTATAAAAAAAAAGAGAGAGAGAGAGAATTCTGGTTTGTCATTCCATGAACATATATTGTTAACCTTCGGGAAGAAATAACTACCTTTTTAGTTGAACAAGAACA